>NC_080722.1:2465000-2477500 GCF_019097595.1 Hemibagrus wyckioides | reverse complement strand
ACACACACACACACACACACACACTCACACACACTCACACACACACACACACACACTCACACACACACACACACACACACACACACACACACACACACACACACACACACTCACACACACACACTCACACACACACACTCACACACACACACACACACACACACACACACACACACACACACACACTCACACACACACACACACACACACTCACACACACACACACACACACACACTCACACACACACACACACACACACACTCACACACACTCACACACACACTCACACACACACTCACACACACACACACACACTCACACACACACACACTCACACACACACACTCACACACACTCACACACACACACACTCACACACACACACACACTCTCACACACACACACACACACTCACACACACACACACACACACTGGTCCTCTGATCCTCGCTCTGTGAGGATTGAAGAACGCGCTGAAACATGGGGAGGAGCCGAAGACTGCCGGAGTTTTCATGTGAAATGTAAAGGGGACTGAGGAGATCACTTATTCGTGTACAGTTTAGGGACAATCGCAGAATTTTAGGGGGGCTGAGTAGAAAATGTCAGGGGGGCTTTAAGATGGCCTAGCGACGCCCATGGCTAGCAGACTAGCTAATTTGTTGTGAATGTTATGAATACAGGTCTTGAGTACTCTATGGGCTCGATGAATGCGCAGGCGGGTTTTAGTGGATTTTTTTTCCACACAGCAGCTTCAGTAAATAAACTGACCACTCCATCACTTTTTATTATACAGAAACGAGTAATATATCATTCCAAACTAAAGGGTCTGTTTTTATTTCTGTACACTCACAATAATGACAAAAATTTAACATTTTAAATATATTATAAAATAAAGAAAGGCTAGGTTCCATACCTGCAGATGTTTCCTCAGGTTCAACATTGAAGCCTTTGATGCTGAAAGCATTTTAACAGCCGGGAAACTAATTTCCCCCTGAACTGTTATATTTGCCCCTTACTGGATTTCAGGATGAAATTATTTTTAAATTTCCAGGACTGAAATGCATGTTTATCACTCGCCATGGTGGTCACTCTCAGACAGTGTATTGGCCTAAAGCTTTCCGAGGCAATGTGGATTAATGTAATTAGCAGATGCGCCGCAAATTCAAACCAGAGAACCAATCAAAATCATCAGAATAGCACCGCTTTAACAAACTCAAACAACAAATTAATATCATTCAACATATACTAGTTTTTTTTAAAGAAAATATTCAGATGTAACTCTATTTGTAATCTTTAATATTTTCATAAGTAACTGTAATTTAATTACATATTTTTCTAAGTAACTGTAACGAGTTACTGTTACATTTATTTTGTAATTAAGTTACGTAACACCGTTACATGTAACTAGTTACTCCCCAACACTGTATATACACACAGACACACACACACACATATACACATATACATATACACACTGAGGCTTCCTGAATAAATGACAGAATTTTTAGAAGTGCTTCACACACACACACAGACAGAGAGAGAGAGAGAGAGAGAGAGGCTTCCTGAATAAAGGACAGAATTTAAGGAGTGCTTCATGCACACACACACACACACACACACACAGAGGCTTCCTGAATAAAGGACAGAATTTCAGGAGTGATTCACAGAGACACACACACACTCACACACTCACACACACACACACACAGAGGCTTCCTTAATAAAACACAGAATTTCAGAAGTGCTTCACTCACACACACACACACACGCACACACCGAAGAGCTCTGACAGATTCATACACACACACACACACACACGCACACACCGAAGAGCTCTGACAGATTCATACACACACACACACACACACCGAAGAGCTCTGACAGATTCATACACACACACACACACACACACACAGGATTGCTGAATAAAAGACAGAATTTCAGAAGTGCTTCACTCACACACACACGCACACACACACACGCACACACCGAAGAGCTCTGACAGATTCATACACACACACACACACACACACACCGAAGAGCTCTGACAGATTCATACACACACACACACACACACACAGGATTGCTGAATAAAAGACAGAATTTCAGAAGTGCTTCATAGACACACACACTCAAAGGCACACAGGAGAACTCTGACAGATTCATACACATACACACACACACACAGGCTTGCTGAATAATGGACAGAATTTTAGAAGTGCTTCATACACACACACACACACACACACAGGAGAGCTCTGACAGTTGCATACACAGAGAATAAAGACAGATGTACACACAGAATTTCTTTCTTTACTCTCTCTCTCTCTTTCACACACACACACACACACACACTAGCGAGTATGAACTTGTGTGCTTGAATATTGTGAGTTGGAATAATTCAGGAATTCACTCTGAGACTCATCTCAGAGGAGGAAGATTTACTGTTAAGATTCTAACTGTTAGCCTCTTCAATTATACATGGGGCTGCTTTATCCAGGAATTTTTCTGTCCATCCTGGGGCCTCTTCTGTCCATTCAGTAGCTTCTCCTTTCCATCCTGGGGCCTCTTCTGAGCATTCTGGAGCTTCTTCCATCCATTCTGGAGCCTGCTCACCAGACTGGTGCTTCTTGTGTGTACCCAGGTGTTTCAGGCTTTCTTTGGACATCATCTGTTCATTCTATATCCTCCATCACCCAGCTTAGGGTTTCTTCTATTTGTCCAGTGACCTAATTTGTCCAGCTTATGGCTTCTTTCCAATCTGCGGCTTGTTTTATTATACCTCTGTCCAACATCTCTTACATGTATTCAAGGGAGGTGACCACCAAGGTGCTTGAGGGAGTTGAGATGGTTGAGAGTATTGAGGTGGTAGAGGGTGTTGAGGTGTTTGAGATGTTTGAGGGGGTTGAGGTGTTTAAGGTGGTGTAGGGGGTTGATGTGGTTGAGGGGGTTGAGGTGGTGTAAGGGGTTGATGTGGTTGAGGTGGTGGAAGGGGTCGAGGTGGTTGAGGGGGTTGAGGTGGTTGAGGTGGTTGAAGGGGTCGAGGTGGTGGAGGGGGTTGAGGTGGTGTAGGGGGTTGATGTGGTTGATGTGGTGGGGGGGTTTGAGGTGGTGTGGTGGGTTGAGGTGGTGTAAGAGGTTGAGGTGGTGTAGGGGGTTGATGTGGTTGATGTGGTTGAGGGGGTTGATGGCATTGAGGTGCTTGAGGTGCTAGAGGGGGTTGAGGTGTTTGAGATGTTTTAGGGGGTTGAGGTGTTTAAGGTGGTGTAGGAGGTTGATGTGGTTGAGGGGGTTGAGGTGGTGTAGGGGGTTGATGTGGTTGAGGGGGTTGAGGTGGTGTAAGGGGTTGATGTGGTTGAGGTGGTTGAAGGGGTTGAGGTGGTTGAGGGGGTTGAGGTGGTTGAGGTGGTTGAAGGGGTCGAGGTGGTGTAGGGGGTTGAAGTGGTTGATGTGGTTGAAGGGGTTGAGGTGGTTGAGGGGGTTGAGGTGGTTGAGGTGGTTGAAGGGGTCGAGGTGGTGTAGGGGGTTGATGTGGTTGATGTGGTTGAGGAGGTTGAGGTGGTGTAGGGGGTTGATGTGGTTGAGGGGGTTGAGGTGGTGTAAGGGGTTGATGTGGTTGAGGTGGTTGAAGGGGTTGAGGTGGTTGAAGGGGTTGAGGTGGTTGAGGGGGTTGAGGTGGTTGAGGTGGTTGAAGGGGTCGAGGTGGTGTAGGGGGTTGAGGTGGTTGAGGTGTTTAAGGTGGTGTAGGTGGTTGATGTGGTAGAGGGGGTTGAGGTGGTGTAGGGGGTTGATGTGGTTGAGGGGGTTGAGGTGGTTGAGGGGGTTGAGGTGGTTGAGGTGGTTGAAGGGGTCGAGGTGGTGTAGGGGGTTGATGTGGTTGATGTGGTTGAGGAGGTTGAGGTGGTGTAGTGGGTTGAGGTGGTGTAAGGGGTTGATGTGGTTGAGGTGGTTGAGGAGGTTGAGGTGGTGTAGGGGGTTGATGTGGTTGATGTGGTTGAGGTGGTTGAGGTGGTGTAGGGGGTTGATGTGGTTGAGGTGGTTGAAGGGGTTGATGGCATTGAGGTGCTTGAGGTGCTAGAGGGGGTTGAGGTGGATGTCTGTCTAACCATGTGCTTCTTCTGTTTATCCTGAGGCTTCCTCTTTCCAGCCTGGGGCTTTACTCGTCTACCCTGCGGCTTCTGTCATTCCGTCTGGGGCTTTCTCCATCCAGCCTCCAACTTCTTTAGTCCATCTTGTGGTTTTATCTTTCCAACCATCAGCTTTTTCTGTCAAAGCTGCAGTATATTTTATCCACTCTGTGTCCTCCATCATCAGCCCTGGTTTTCTCTTTCATTTACTTACCCAGTCAGTTTGCAGCTTTGTTTTTCTAACCATGTGCTTCTGCTGTCCATCACAGAAATGTCCAATATCCTGTTTGCTCTTCTTCTGTCTGTTTTGGCTTTTACTGTCATCTTTTGTCTGTCCAACATCAGCCGTCCATTTGGGTTTACCATCAAAGTCTGAGATTTCTTCATTCTATATTTCAGTCTCCATGGAGCAAATAACAAAATTGACCATGACCATGAGCACCAGTGCTGACCACAGCCAGTTTACAGAACCTGTCAATCAACTCATGTGGGGTCACGCTAACACCTCACGTTAAGATCTTCTCAGAACTTTTTGGATATGATGATATGAAGCACAGGCATCAGATTTTAGTTTGTTTTTATATTCATTCATTAGTGTCTTGAACACCTGGTGGTGTCAGTCTCATCCAACGGGTTTTTTCTCTATCTTTTAAATCAAGATCAGTCTCAGATAAAGATCTTTGAGAGCTGCAGTGTGTGTGTGTGTGTGTGTGTGTGTGTAGGGTTGTCTAAGGAAAACTTCCTGCTCTGAGCGTCAGTAATGAACACTGAATAAAGAGCGCACGCCTCCACAAACCGCCTGCATCATTCTGCATTTATTTATTTATTAATTAAAGTAGACGTTACACCGCGATGGAGCAATCCATGCCTGACGAGGTCAAGGGTTTTCTACACCTCCAGATTCAAGGTGAGTTCAACACCTAGCTCTGTGATCCAACACAGCTAATGTCTAAGGTCTCAGAAGTTCAGGATAAAGAGACTCTCTATGCAACATTTCCATAGAAATTGATCTCTAAGCCTGGACGGATAGTATGGAAAATATTCAACCCTTCTAAACAGCATGGGATTCATCTGGATTGCAAAACACCTAGACAGTGTGTTGTAGCCAGTATTTATTATTCGCAAAGCAGTTGGCTTTTTTCTTTTAAAGTAAACATTTGAAGTCTTTATTTGTCAGCAAAAGAGAAGATGCTGCTTGAATTAGTATAAAGTCCTGGTGCTGCATGCAGCTTGGAATGATGTCATTTTCAAGCCTCTGTATCCGTCTTGTGTTAGCAGCAAACTAACTGACGTGATGTAGTTTATGTTTTTTTAGTGTTTGTAGGCTGTAATCGTTCATTTTGATGTGATGAACACAGCAAGTGAATATCAGATCCTGATCGAAGTGGTCTTGGCAAGCCAACCCGATGTACCAACAAACCTGACTGTATGATGAGCAATGCAAGATGGGAACGGTGTTTTATAGCAGCTTTGGTTAGCTAATGACATGCAACATGAACCGGAGGTTAACGTGTCTGAGAGATCTTTGGTGATGAAGAATTCTGTGGGTGAAAAGACCTCTTCATTTTAAAATGACATAAAACAGCTCCTCCCCAAAACAGGTGAATGTTCTCAGGAAACCTGGATTCTGGCTAAAACTGATCATTTATAATGACTACAGCTGATAGGACAGACAGCGCTGCTGAGTATCTGCCACCTCAACTGCAGTCACAAATTCCCAGCAGGCATTGAGGCCTTCAAACATGACCACCAGGGACTACTCTTCCCACAACACACACACACACTCCCGCATCAACCATCTACTGATCTAACACACCTGTGTTTAATCAGCTTCACTCTCACTGTTTAGCAGAGATTTTCATTTAGTATGCAAACTGCAGAGTATTTGCTCAGTCAATATTTGGTGTCTAGCCTTCACAAGCATTCTGATTATTGCTTTGTGGTTTTGACCCTGGCTGTGTTTTTGTATCTGCCTCTGATACTCTCTTTGCACATCACTTGACCAGTGCCTGTTTTTGACCTTGGCTCTGCCTTGTGTTTTGGATTATCTGCCTGCACTTTATTACGTTTATTTACATGCTTTTGCATCTGCTTCCACTAATCATTTGTAGGATTAGGGTTTAGGTTTAGGGCTAGGGGTAGGGTTGGGTTTAGGGCTTATGGGCTAGGGTTGGCTTAAGAGTTAGAGTTCCGTTAGGAATTAGAGGTTAGGGGTTGGGGTTAGGGTTAAAGGGTTAGTGTTAGGGGTTGGGGTTAGGGTTAAAGGGTTAGAGTTGGGGTTAGGGTAGTATTAGGGGTTAAGGTTAGGGCTGGGGTAGTATTAGGGGTTGGTGTTACGGTTAAAGGGTTAGATTTAGGGGTTAGGGTTACAGGGCTAGGGTTAGGGTAGTAGTTGTGGTTAGGGTTACTGCTGGGGTAGTATTAGGGGTTAGGGTTGGGGTTAGGGTTAAAGTGTTAGGGATTATCTGTTTTGATGGATGACATTATGAGCAGAACCCTGGAACATGAACAGATGCACTCTGACCAACCAGAGGACGGTTTATTGACATGTGACTTGCAGAAGCACATTTTGCTTAGTACACTTTGAAATGTTGCTGCAACATTCACTGAGCAGTGCTCTACAAGCAGAAAATAACATAAGAAACAGATACTGGAATAGAGAGGTTTTGTAAGTTCGAGGTTCAGTAAAGATCACTGGAAATACCGAGACCCACACTTAAATCCACAGGCTTGCTCATTAGGGATAAAATAGGGATAAAATAGGATAAAATAGTCTAATTATTGAATTTAATAATTTATTCTTATTTCTAGTTAATTAGTTATTTTTTTATTTATTATTATTATTTTTCATTTTTCCACTCCCCTTTCTCTGTTTTCTTCTTTTGTAAAGCTGCTTTGAGACAATGTTCATTGTAAAAGGCGCTATACAAAATAAATTGAACTGAATTGAATTGTTTAGAAAGTTGAAATTCCACACTGAAATTCCCGACTCCACTGTGTGAAAGAGAGCGAAAGATATTCCACATTCAGACGGTGTACAGTAATCTTAACAAGTGACTCACTCATGTTCCTACTGCAGAGGCTCCAGATATTTTGGCATCTCGAACACGTCTGTAGGAAGCAGCTGCTGTGATCATCTGAACCAGTTCATGACTCCACGTGCCACTAAGACGGATGAACACAAAGCGGCGAGCATTCGAGGTGGTCTGTTTCATTCCCAAGTAGTGAGACAGCCAGAAGTCATTAATATCACACTGAAGTCATTCTACATCATACAGCCATGTTTACTCTGAGATGTTTAATAAGTAGCTTTTGTTAGGATGTGTTCGTCTAGAACAATGGTGAGATTATCCATCATGTTAGCACTGAGTGAGGAATAATACTCAGGGATGCGCAGTTCTAAGGAAATAATTAAAGCCACCCTGAAGCTGATTATTTTCCTGGGAAGTTCATGCAGGGTTTGTGATTTAGGAACTCGTAATTGTGTTGATGGTGAGTTTGAGTGAGATGTGAGGTGAATCTTCTCTTAATAATTTACCAAAAATACAACTATAGTTTTTTAAACTCTGCTTCTAGAGAGTGAAGATGAAAGAATGTGCATCAGGTGTGTTCTGCTGTTTTAGGTTTTTAATCAATTCACGAAGCCCCTGGAAACCTCACCGGTACATATGATATCACTGTCTATCCACTGCTCTCATATAACTGGATTATTTATGTCTATTTTAAAAGCTTGCTGTATAAAATAATCCCAGGTGATATCAGCTTCTGAGACGAGAAAACATTCAGTTTCATCTAATTTAACAGCTACAGACACTGCATCTACAGTATTAATTCCATCATGCTTTCTTACTGACACCCCCCAACTGAGACTGTACTTACTGACACACCCCCAAATGACACACCCCCAACTAAGACGCCCCCAACTGAGACTGTACTTACTGACACCCCCCAACTGAGACTGTACTTACTGACACACCCCCAAATGACACACCCCCAACTAAGACGCCCCCAACTGAGACTGTACTTACTGACACTCCCCCAACTGACACGCCCCCAACTGATATGCCCACAACTGACACTCTACCTTCTGACACTCCCCAACTGACACACCCCCAAGTGACATTCCCCCAAGTGACATGCCCACAACTGACATTCCCCCAACTGACACTCCCCCCAAGTTACATTCCCCCAAGTGACATTCCCCAAACTGACACACCCCCAACTGACATTCCCCCAAATGACATGCCCCCAAGCTATCACTCCATCATCTGGCACTCCCACAACTGACACCCCCTAACTAACACTCATTCAACTAACTCTTCCTTGCCCCCAAATGACATGCCAATGTCAATGTGAAAATATCAGTGCACAGAGTTCTTTTTACTGTAAGAAGCTTATGTATCAAACAGGAAGTCCTTTTTTCAATGATAAAGAAAATCAGTCATATTATCTTCTCTGACATTTGTCTTTTTTTGTGTCCGTCCATCCATCCAACCATCCGTCCGTCCATCTATCCATCATCCATCCATCCATCATGCATCCATCCATCCATCCATCCATCCATCCAACATGCATCCATCCATCTATCCATTATGCATCCATCTATCCATCCATCCCAGGATATTGGCTGTCTCTTTAAGCGTATGATGTGAAGTGTATTTGTGTAATAATCCATACCCAGCAGTAGTGTTTGTGTTGATGTGACTGAGAGAAACCCTGTAAGATCCTCCATTAAACCTGTAACTCTGCTGTCTATCGATTCTTTATGTGACACGCGGATCGATTGTCTCAGTCTCTCAGCATGCCGAAGCTGTGGGTGTGTGTCAGAGGGTTTTATAGTCGGAGCAGACGTGTTGCCTGGAGAAGACGCTCGGTGAAGCTGTTAATAAAGAGCGTAAATTAAACAGCCTCCAGCTTCCTCCAGGAACACTCCTCCAGCCTGATACAGAAGAGCATCTTCACTCTGTGGAGATATGGAGATGATGTTCCTCAGGCTCCAGGAGTGGAGGATTTAATAAAAAGGAGTTCTCCAGTGACATGACATGTTTATTAACAGGGAGCAATGACATGGAACATCGCTAATCACTAACCTCTAAACATCCCACATCATTTCTATACTGCTCTCCAAAACCTCCTGGATTTCACTCACCAGACTCACTTCCTGAATTATCTTTCACTCCCTACTGTAGATTATCTTCCACACTTCAGATTATCATTCACTTCCAAGATTATCATTCACTCAATAGATGATCAATTATTTCCTAGATTACCACTTAACCACTAGATTATTTTCACTCCTTAGATTATCATCAATTTCCCAGATTAAATTTCACTTCCTGGATCATCTTTCACTCTCTAGATTATTATTAATTCCCTAGATTATAGTTCAATTACTAGATAATCTTTCATTCCCTAAATTGTCAATGACTCACTAGATTATTTTTCACATCCTAGATTATCTTTCACCCATTGGATTACCCTACATTTCCTATATTATCACTCACTAGATTATTTTTCACTCACTAGATTATTTTTCACTCGCTAGATTATCAATCACTGAGTAGATTATCTTTCACTCACTGGTTTATCACTCACTCACTAGATTATCTCATTAATTCACTTATTAATTCACTAGATTATCTTTCACTCACTTTCATTATCCTTCCCTGTTCACTCACTAGATTATTTTTTAGTTACAAGATTATCTTTCACTCAGTAGATTATCATTAATTCTCTAGATTATCACTCACTAGATTATCTTTCACTCTCACTAGATTATCGTTAATTCCCTAGATTATCTCTCACTCACTAGATTATCTTTCACTCTCACTAGATTATCACTCACTGGATTATCTCTCACTCACTAGATTATCTTTCACTCACTAGATTATCTTTCACTCTCACTAGATTATCACTCACTAGATTATCTCTCACTCACTAGATTATCTTTCACTCTCACTAGATTATCACTCACTGGATTATCTCTCACTCACTAGATTATCTTTCACTCTCACTAGATTATCACTCACTGGATTATCTCTCACTCACTAGATTATCTTTCACTCACTAGATTATCACTCACTGGATTATCTCTCACTCACTAGATTATCTTTCACTCACTAGATTATCTTTCACTCTCACTAGATTATCACTCACTGGATTATCTCACTCACTAGATTATCTTTCACTCACTAGATTATCAATCACTCACTAGATTATTTCTCACTCACTAGATTATCTTTCACTCTCACTAGATTATCACTCACTGGATTATCTCTCACTCACTAGATTATCTCTCACTCAGTAGATTATCTTTCACTCACTACATTATCTCTCACTCACTAGATTATCTTTCACTCACTAGATTATCTCTCACTCACTAGATTATTGATCACTCACTAGATTAGCTCTCACTCACTAGATTATCGATCACTCACTAGATTATCGATCACTCACTAGATTATCTCTCACTCACTAGATTATCGATCACTCACTAGATTAGCTCTCACTCACTAGATTATCGATCACTCACTAGATTATTGATCACTCACTAGATTATTGATCACTCACTAGATTATCTCTCACTCACTAGATTATTGATCACTCACTAGATTAGCTCTCACTCACTAGATTATTGATCACTCACTAGATTATCTTTCACTCACTAGATTATCTCTCACTCACTAGATTATCTCTCACTCACTAGATTATCGATCACTCACTAGATTATCGATCACTCACTAGATTATCGATCACTCACTAGATTATCTCTCACTCACTAGATTATCAATCACTCACTAGATTAGCTCTCACTCACTAGATTATCGATCACTCACTAGATTATCTCTCACTCACTAGATTATCGATCACTCACTAGATTAGCTCTCACTCACTAGATCTCTCACTCACTAGATTATCGATCACTCAGTAGATTATCTCTCACTCACTAGATTATCGATCACTCACTAGATTATCTCTCACTCACTAGATTATCGATCACTCACTAGATTGTCTCTCACTCACTAGATTATTGATCACTCACTAGATTATCTCTCACTCACTAGATTATTGATCACTCACTAGATTATCTCTCACTCACTAGATTATCTCTCACTCACTAGATTGTCTCTCACTCACTAGATTATCGATCACTCACTAGATTATCGATCACTCACTAGATTATCGATCACTCAGTAGATTATCTCTCACTCAGTAGATTATCGATCACTCACTAGATTATCGATCACTCACTAGATTATCGATCACTCACTAGATTATCGATCACTCAGTAGATTATCTCTCACTCAGTAGATTATCGATCACTCACTAGATTATTGATCACTCACTAGATTATCTCTCACTCAGTAGATTATCGATCACTCACTAGATTATCTCTCACTCACTAGATTATCGATCACTCACTAGATTATCGATCACTCACTAGATTGTCTCTCACTCACTAGATTATTGATCACTCACTAGATTATCTCTCACTCACTAGATTATCTCTCACTCAGTAGATTATCGATCACTCAGTAGATTATTGATCACTCACTAGATTATCGATCACTCACTAGATTAGCTCTCACTCACTAGATTATCGATCACTCACTAGATTATCTCTCACTCACTAGATTATCGATCACTCAGTAGATTATCTCTCACTCACTAGATTATCGATCACTCACTAGATTATCTCTCACTCACTAGATTATTGATCACTCACTAGATTATCTCTCACTCACTAGATTATTGATCACTCACTAGATTAGCTCTCACTCACTAGATTAGCTCTCACTCACTAGATTATTGATCACTCACTAGATTATCGATCACTCACTAGATTATCGATCACTCACTAGTTTATCTCTCACTCACTAGATTATTGATCACTCACTAGATTATCTCTCACTCACTAGATTATCGATCACTCACTAGATTATTGATCACTCACTAGATTATCTCTCACTCACTAGATTATCGATCACTCACTAGATTAGCTCTCACTCACTAGATTATTGATCACTCACTAGATTATCGATCACTCACTAGATTATCTCTCACTCACTAGATTATCTCTCACTCACTAGATTATCTCTCACTCACTAGATTATCGATCACTCACTAGATTATCTCTCACTCACTAGATTTCATGTCTTTTATCTGTCTTTGGGTGAGGACACAGACGGGACACAAAGCTGAAGGTTTATCACACTTGATTTTTTTTCTCCAGATCTTGTGTTAGTGTATGTGTGCGTGTTTGATTTCAGCTCTTGACACGTTGTGTGTTTGTGAGCCGTTATTAGCGTTGTGAAGTTTCCCGCTGTGTGTTTGTGCTGTAACCTGAGTCACACTGTTCTGTGTGTGTGTGT
>NC_080722.1:2455000-2462500 GCF_019097595.1 Hemibagrus wyckioides | reverse complement strand
TGGCTGTAAAGCGTAATAATTAGATTGGAAGTAAATTCGATTGGACTAACTCCTATAGTTATCGAATCCTTTCATGTTGTGTTTTTGTGTGCGTTAAATCCGACTTCTGTAAGCACTTTATCCTGCTCTAGATGGTGATAGTGGATCCAGAGAGTTAGGAACTCTTGGTATGAAGCAGGACCTGGCACTAGTCCATCATGAGACACACTGTTCACACGCTTATTCACACCTAGGGTCAATTTCTCCTTCCACCCACTGGCATATTTTTTGAAATCCGAGATCTTTGAGGAAACCCACACAGACGCGAGGAGAACATTGAGATCTGGGACACATCTCACACATCCGTAGTGTGGACGTGGAGAATTATCAACCATATTAAACACACTGAGGGGTGACGGGAATATCGCAGATGATCTCGTCGCAGTGGCATCTGTCTAGTTCTTTAAGTTTAAGGTGTGTTGGAAGCAGGAAAAATGGTCAAGCGTAAGGATTTGAGCGACTTCGACAAAATGGTGATAAAATTAATGGCACCCTTGGATGGAAAAATGTCTGTGGTCAATTAAATAAAATTCTTATGAATATTTCCAGCATTTGTGATGCTTTCCTGCTTTCGTTTTGATGTGTGTTATGCTCACTGTAGCTTCCTAATGAAGAAAAGTTTGGTGTATAATATCAGCACTGACGCTGATATAGTGACATTTACATGTAGAGTTTCTCTACACCGTACCAACGCTCTGAAGAGACAAATCAAACCATCAGCTTGAAGGATTCCTCCAAGCGGTCCTGTGATGTGTGTGGCACGAGGTTTATTCAGCTTACAACCTGTAATTACGTTCCTTTCAGCTCACTCTGGTGAGTGTAAGTAGTTAGTAGAGTTAGCTTGGTTTACTAATCTAATCTGAGAACAGAGCTCTGAGCTAAAACAAATTCTTTACCCCACTCTATACATTTACATTTCTGGCATTTGACAGACGCCCTTATCCATCTTAACTGAGTAATTCATGGTTAAGGGCCTTGCTGAAGGGCCTAGCTGTAACAGCTTGGCAGACCTGAGAGTCAAACTCACAACCTTCTGAGCAGTAGTCCAATACCTTAACCACTAAGCAACCACGTGCTATATATACCCTATATAGTATGTAGTGCATACTCTATGCCCATACTCCTCATTCTATACTCTACACCATATAGTGTATATTGTATTCCTTATACTCTATATCCTATAGTCTATACCCTATAGGCTATGCTCTACACTCTGTACCCTATAATCTATACCCTATACCCTATAATCTATGCTCTGTACCCTATACCATATAGTCTATGCTCTACACTCCGTACCCTTTAGTTTCTGCTCTGTACCCTATGCTCTATATCCTATACCCTATAGTCTATACTCTATTCCCTATAGTCTGTACCCTATAGTCTACACTCTGTACCCCTGTACCCTATAATCTATACTCTGGATGCTATACCCTAAACCTATAGTCTGTACTTTATACCTTTATACGTTACATTCTATGTGCTACACTCTATACCCTATAATGTATACTCGATGCCCTATACTCTTCATTCAGTACTCTACACCATATAATGTATAAAATAGTGTATACTTTATACCCTACACTCTACATTCCTTACTTAACACCCTATAGTGTATACTCAATTCCCTATACCCTATATTCTACACTCTTTACCCTACACTCTACGTTCTATACTATATACTCTATACCCTTTAGTGTATACTCTATGCCCTATACTCTACACTTTATACCCTATCCCTTAATCCATATGTTCTATAATCTACACTATATCCTATCATGTATACCCTACACTCTATCCATAGTCCATACCCTATACTCTACTTTCTATACTCTACATTCTATTCTCTATACTCTATACCATATGTTCTATAGTCTACAATGTGTACTCTATACTGTATGTCCTATACTCCACTCTGTACCCTACAATGCCAACTCTATACTATATATGTACTATACTCAACCCTTTATACCCTATATACACTTTATATATATTCTACACTCTACAATGTATACATTCTATACTATATACTCCACACGCTATACTCTATACCCTGTACTCTATAATCAGAACGGCTTGTTTTCACACTGATTAGTGCATTGTGTAGTGTTTAGGTAGCACTTTAGCACTTTGTAAGTTCTATATAATTGCAGATGATTTACATTGGAACTAAAAAAAAAACCCATTATACAAGCAACACAACCACGAGAGACAAAATCGTAGCAAGTGTAAAGAACAGCAAGTAAATATACAGCTGCATAACTCCTTTATGACTCTGTGTGTGTGTTTGCTCTTAACACAACTCAAAGTATTTCATGGTTAATTGACTGAGGTTGTAGCAGCTGAAGTGTGCAGGTCACGGGGCATACGGGACGGAGATTCTGAGATTTTTTTGTATTAAAGCAGGTTAAACACTAAACCCTGCAGTATCTGGATCATCACACACACACACACACACACACACACAGAATTTATTCACAAAAAATCGGCACTGCTTGTGCCAAGTCTGTCAAACTCTGAGGGGTTTGTGTTTTCTCTCTGGTGGAGATGGATCCTGTACTTCGTGCACCGTGTGTGTGTGTGTGTGTGTGTGTGTGTGTGTGTGTGTGTGTGTTAATGTCATTTATTTTTCATCTCTGAAACTGAGAACAGAAAAAGATGCTTTTTTTTTAAGTTACATATAACTATAACAGGAAACACTCAGAACTCTTGCTTTCATATACGTACTGTATTTACACACACACACACACACATACACACACACACACACAGATACACACACTAGAGTCTACAGTAATGTGATTAGTACTTGCACTACTGTCTGAGCTGCGGTTAAAAAAAACAAAAAACAAATCAACACCTTTTTGACCAATCAAATCACTCTATACTCTATACAAAATACTCTATACAAAATACTCTATACCATATACAAAATACTCTATACCCTATACTCTATACAAAATACTCTATACCCTATACTCTATACAAAATACTCTATACCCTATACCCTGTACTCTATACAAAATACTCTATACCCTATACCCTGTACTCTATACAAAATACTCTATACCCTATACTCTATACAAAATACCCTATACTCTATACAAAATACTCTATACCCTATACAAAATACTCTATACCCTATACCCTGTACTCTATACAAAATACTCTATACCCTATACAAAAT
Organism: Hemibagrus wyckioides; assembly: GCF_019097595.1. Classification (NCBI taxonomy): domain Eukaryota; kingdom Metazoa; phylum Chordata; class Actinopteri; order Siluriformes; family Bagridae; genus Hemibagrus; species Hemibagrus wyckioides. The sequence continues at coordinate 2,459,277 of NC_080722.1, read as the reverse complement.
ACTTTATACAAAATACTCTATACCCTATACAAAATACTCTATACAAAATACTCTATACCCTATACCCTGTACTCTATACAAAATACTCTATACCCTATACTCTATACAAAATACCCTATACTCTATACAAAATACTCTATACTCTATACCCTGTACTCTATACAAAATACTCTATACTCTATACCCTGTACTCTATACAAAATACTCTATACCCTATACCCTGTACTCTATACAAAATACTCTATACCCTATACAAAATACTCTATACCCTATACTCTATACAAAATACTCTATACCCTATACCCTGTACTCTATACAAAATACTCTATACTCTATACCCTATACTCTATACAAAATACTCTATACCCTATACCCTGTACTCTATACAAAATACCCTATACTCTATACAAAATACTCTATACTCTATACCCTGTACTCTATACAAAATACTCTATACCCTGTACTCTATACCCTATACCCTATACAAAATACTTTATACCCTATACAAAATACTCTATACTCTATACAAAATACTCTATATCCTATACTCTATACAAAATACCCTATACTCTATACAAAATACTCTATACTCTATACCCTGTACTCTATACAAAATACTCTATACCCTGTACTCTATACAAAATACTCTATGCAAAATACTCTATACCCTATACAAAATACTCTATATCCTATACTCTATACAAAATACCCTATACCCTATACTCTATACAAAATACTCTATACCCTATATCCTATACACCCTATACTCTATACAAAATACTCTATACCCTATACAAAATACTGTATACTCTATACCCTATACTCTATACCCTGTACTCTATACAAAATACTCTATACCCTATACAAAATACTCTATACTCTATACAAAATACTCTATATCCTATACTGTATACCCTATACTCTATACAAAATACTCTATATCCTATACTGTATACCCTATACTCTATACAAAATACCCTATACTCTATATCCTATATACTCTATACCCTATACTCTATATCCTATACACTCTATACCCTATACCCTTATACCCTATACTCTATACTCTATATATACAACACTCTATACTCTATACCCTATACTCTATACAAAATACTCTATGCTCTATACAAAATACTCTATACAAAATACTCTATGCTCTATACAAAATACTCTATACCCTATACCCTGTACTCTATACAAAATACTCTATACCCTATACTCTATATCCTATACACCCTATACTCTATACAAAATACTCTATATCCTATACTCTATACGCTATACAAAATACTCTATACCCTGTACTCTATACCCTATACTCTATACAAAATACTCTATACCCTATACTCTATATCCTATACACCCTATACTCTATATATACAACACTCTATACTCTATACCCCAGTAGATTTTAGGGTTCTGTGTTCATCTTCAGAAGTAGAACTCTCTGGTGATCCTGTTCCACTGTCCAGCTCGTTCTCATCACGTGACTCTCTTGAGTTCTTTCCATCAGTAATGAGGAGAATGTTTCTTCCTTACTTGGTGGAAGAGCTCAGACTTTCCATCACTGGACTCTGCTGGGGTGAGTGAACTTTACAGCCCTCACAGTAATGAGGAGTTTATAAGGGCAGGAGGCCGCTCGTTATTCTCAGACATGTTTGACTCTCAGCTTTCTGCTGCTCATAAAGTCTCGCATCAGTAAACACAAGCACTGATACTTTCCTCCTTTTTCTGTATCTCCGATTATAACACATTCCTGTTTCAGCTGATCAGGGCTGTCTTATCTCAGACAAGGAGATTCAGAGAAATCCTGTCTAAGCCAAAGAGGATTAATACCATCCTTAGCCACTGAGCATAATGGAAGCCTTGTCTCAGCAAATCAGGGTCATGGAAACCTTGTCTCAGCCAATCAGGGTTGTGGAAGTCTTGTCTTGGCCAATCAGGGTCATTGATGCCTTGTCTTAGCCAATCAGGGTCAAGACAGTCTTATCTCAGCCAATAAGGATAATGAAAATATTGTCTCAGCTATTAAGGATCAAGGCACTCTTGTCTTAACCAATAAAGATCAACAGATTCCTGTTTCAACTAATCAGGATCAAGCTTGTCTAGTCTTGGCCAATAGGATCAGAGAAATCCTGTCTCAGCCAGTGGATGAACAAAGCATCCTGTCTCAGCCAATGAGAAACAGGGAAAAGTGTCTCGACCAATAAGGATTAATACAATCCTGTCTCAGCTAATGTGGATCAAGGTAGTCTTATCTCAGCTAATGTGGATCAAGGTAGTCTTATCTCAGCTAATCAGGATCATGGTAGTCTTATCTCAGCTAATCAGGATCATGGTAGTCTTATCTCAGCTAATCAGGATCATGGTAGTCTTGTCTCTGCTAATCAGGATCATGGTAGTCTTGTCTCTGCTAATCAGGATCATGGTAGTCTTGTCTCAGCTAATCAGGATCATGGTAGTCTTGTCTCTGCTGATGAGGATCATGGTAGTCTTGTCTCTGCTGATGAGGATCATGGTAGTCTTGTCTCTGCTGATGAGGATCATGGTAGTCTTGTCTCTGCTGATGAGGATCATGGTAGTCTTATCTCTGCTAATCAGGATCATGGTAGTCTTATCTCTGCTGATGGGGATCAGGACAGTCTTATCTCAGCTAATCAGGATCATGGTAGTCTTATCTCAGCTAATCAGGATCATGGTAGTCTTGTCTCTGCTGATGAGGATCATGGTAGTCTTGTCTCTGCTGATGAGGATCATGGTAGTCTTGTCTCTGCTGATGAGGATCATGGTAGTCTTGTCTCAGCTAATCAGGATCATGGTAGTCTTGTCTCTGCTGATGAGGATCAGGACAGTCTTATCTCAGCTAATCAGGATCATGGTAGTCTTGTCTCAGCTAATCAGGATCATGGTAGTCTTGTCTCAGCTAATCAGGATCATGGTAGTCTTGTCTCTGCTGATGAGGATCATGGTAGTCTTGTCTCAGCTAATCAGGATCATGGTAGTCTTGTCTCTGCTGATGAGGATCATGGTAGTCTTGTCTCTGCTGATGAGGATCATGGTAGTCTTGTCTCTGCTGATGAGGATCATGGTAGTCTTGTCTCTGCTGATGAGGATCATGGTAGTCTTGTCTCTGCTGATGAGGATCATGGTAGTCTTGTCTCTGCTGATGAGGATCATGGTAGTCTTATCTCAGCTAATCAGGATCATGGTAGTCTTATCTCTGCTGATGAGGATCAGGACAGTCTTATCTCAGCTAATCAGGATCATGGTAGTCTTGTCTCTGCTGATGAGGATCATGGTAGTCTTGTCTCTGCTGATGAGGATCATGGTAGTCTTGTCTCAGCTAATCAGGATCATGGTAGTCTTGTCTCTGCTGATGAGGATCATGGTAGTCTTGTCTCAGCTAATCAGGATCATGGTAGTCTTGTCTCTGCTGATGAGGATCATGGTAGTCTTGTCTCAGCTAATCAGGATCATGGTAGTCTTGTCTCTGCTGATGAGGATCAGGACAGTCTTATCTCAGCTAATCAGGATCATGGTAGTCTTATCTCTGCTAATCAGGATCATGGTAGTCTTATCTCTGCTGATGAGGATCAGGACAGTCTTATCTCAGCTAATCAGGATCATGGTAGTCTTATCTCTGCTGATGAGGATCATGGTAGTCTTATCTCTGCTGATGAGGATCATGGTAGTCTTATCTCTGCTGATGAGGATCATGGTAGTCTTATCTCAGCTGATCAGGATCATGGTAGTCTTATCTCTGCTGATGAGGATCAGGACAGTCTTATCTCAGCTAATCAGGATCATGGTAGTCTTATCTCAGCTAATCAGGATCATGGTAGTCTTATCTCAGCTAATCAGGATCATGGTAGTCTTATCTCAGCTAATCAGGATCATGGTAGTCTTGTCTCTGCTGATGAGGATCAGGACAGTCCTGTCTCAGCTAATCAGGATCATGGTAGTCTTGTCTCTGCTGATGAGGATCAGGACAGTCCTGTCTCAGCTAATCAGGATCATGGTAGTCTTATCTCAGCTAATCAGGATCATGGTAGTCTTATCTCAGCTAATCAGGATCATGGTAGTCTTATCTCAGCTAATCAGGATCATGGTAGTCTTATCTCAGCTAATCAGGATCATGGTAGTCTTATCTCAGCTAATCAGGATCATGGTAGTCTTATCTCAGCTAATCAGGATCATGGTAGTCTTGTCTCAGCTAATCAGGATCATGGTAGTCTTGTCTCAGCTAATCAGGATCATGGTAGTCTTGTCTCAGC
>NC_080722.1:2422500-2447500 GCF_019097595.1 Hemibagrus wyckioides | reverse complement strand
ATGCGCCGGGCAATAGTCCCGTTAGACAGCGGCACCGATTCTAGCTCACGGGGCAGTTTATCCCCATGCATACCCTGACTTATAGCTGTAGCAGTGAGTTTAATGAGGGTTTCCCCGATCGTGTGTGCCTTTTTTGCCCGTGCGATTAAATATACCTCATATAATACCTGTTGAGCTTTGGTGGGGATTGTTGTTTGTTTAGTTAGGACTTTCTTTTGGCCTCGTAACTCTCACTCCTTTCGCCTGAAAAAATCTACTGGTTTAGCAGCAAGAGATAGGGGCTTGGTTTTCAAGTGTTGTAGCATTTTTACAGGATTTAGGCTTTCATGTGCTTTCACCTCACACTGCACACTGGGGATGTTGGACTTCGTTGATGATGATGCACGTAAACCCATACTGGATAAATTCCACATGTGTAAGATGTATATAGTAATACTGTATGAATGTGGTACTGTGTGTATTGAACATCGCAGAACGATCACTCTTTCCAGAAACGGTTGCCGACGGCAACAAGTGCAATGGGTCAAATTAAAAAACTTGATATTTGAAAAAAAAAATTTATTTGAAAGATGTAAAAATAAATATTTTTACATAAAAATCTATTTAAATATTTAACACTGAAAAGCAGAATTTATTTAAATATTAAAACAAGTCATTTTTTTAACTACAAAAATTTCAGCTGATTTTTATTATTAATTAATTAATTCTTTCATTTAATAATTCATTAATAACCTTAATGGTTGTAAATGCAGGGAGGTTTTTTCATGCAGTGAGGGGTGTGTGTGTGGGTGTGTGTGGGTGTGTTAGTGGTGTGTGTGTTAGTGGTGTGTGTGTTAGTGGTGTGTGTGTTAGTGGTGTGTGTGTTAGTGGTGTGTGTGTTAGTGGTGTGTGTGTGTGTGTTAGTGGTGTGTGTGTGTGTGTGTTAGAGGTGTGTGTGTGTGTTAGAGGTGTGTGTGTGTGTTAGAGGTGTGTGTGTGTGTTAGAGGTGTGTGTGTGTGTGTTAGAGGTGTGTGTGTGTGTGTTAGTGGTGTGTGTGTGTGTGTGTGTGTGTTAGTGGTGTGTGTGTAAGTGGTGTGTGTGTGTGTGTGTGTGTAAGTGGTGTGTGTGTGTTAGTGGTGTGTGTGTGTGTTAGTGATTGTGTGTGTGTGTGTGTGTGTGTTAGTGGTGTGTGTGTTAGTGGTGTGTGTGTTAGTGGTGTGTGTGTTAGTGGTGTGTGTGTGTTAGTGGTGTGTGTGTGTGTGTGTGCTCTGCTGTCAAACGTAGAAGATTCACAGATGCTGTCGCTGAACTCCATTTCTGGGTCGTTGACTCTCCTAATGACCAGCTTTATTACTCTCTCACTTCTTATTCACTTTCCCTCTGTCTGAACTGTGTGTGTGTGTGTGTGTGTGTGTGTGTTAGGGGTCCAAGAATGAAAGTTGTCCTTGCTCTCTTTGTGGGACAGTCATAGTGGGTCTCTCTCTCTCTCTTTCTCTTTCTGTCTGTCTCTTTTTCTCTCTCTCTCTCTCTCTCTCTCTCGCCTGTCAATCACAGTGACACTACTCTTAGTGGGCGTGGCCTAAAGTCTGTATATGGACTCGTGAAGAGGGCAGTCAGCTGTTTCCTCTGAGTCTCAGTATTGCAGATAGACACAGTTTGCTGCTTTCCTGGAGGAATCTCAACTTTTTAAAAAAAAACAAAAAAAAACAGGTTCCTTACAGTTCTATCCAGAATCCTGAGGTTCTGTTCTTAGCCATTAGAACCTTTTCTATTAAAACGGTTCTGTAATTGAAAGAATGTGTCTGATGAAAAGGGTGCCATTACTTTTGGAGATTTATCTCTGTGTCTGACGCTGAGAGACGTTTCGAAACCTCGTGTTTGTGAATGACACAATTTTCCAAAGGAATTTCCAAATTTGTAAGAGAGTTCACACTGAAGTGATGAAACACTTTGAGTAAGTGGGCGGAGTTTCCTGTCATCACACTCTTCACAATAAAGCTTCTTCAGCGCTTCTCGGCCCGTGTGGATGGTTCTATAAGGAACCTTTAACATGCGCCATGCGTTTATAGTGAAAAAAGGATCTTTATACTATAAAAAATGTTCTTTATGGCACTTCTTGAGCTTCTTGTAAGAATAATTTACTTAAAGGCTCTTTTGGGAAACAAAAATGGTTCTACATCTACAACATCACCACCAAATGCCGGGTCCGGTTCTTCCTGGAACCTTGTTCTGTATGCAGTTCTCTTAAATGCGCTTGTGGTGTTTTTTGTGTTCAAGTTTACTGTATTTTTAAATAATAATAATAATAATAATAATAATAATAATAATAATAATAATAATAATAATAAAGAACTTTTCAAAATGCTAAACAGAGCCATTTTTAAGTTCCGTATACGAAGCAAGTGCTAGAACCATTTTGGGTTCTCTGTAGAACCTTTCCTTTTAAACCCTCTCTGATTATTTTCTGTCGTTGATGGAGGAGAGCGAGGGGGAAGACGTGTGCTCGAAGCTAGCCGGCTAACAATAACGATCATATCATGAGTTTAGGGTGTTTTTACTTTCACAAAACTTTTGAACTACAGATTAAACCCAGTAACAAGTCTGTTGTTGATTTGATTTGAAGTAAATCCTGCTGTGCGCTCGGGGTATTTACTGTGGACAGCGGCCATTTTGATACGACGTGACGTGACCGGAATTCCGAGCCGAGTGTCTCCGCAGGAAGTGCTCCGAAACCTTTACCCTGCTCTCTCACACGAACTCTTTTCCCTCTTTTCTTTTTTTCCTGTTGTCTCTTCTCTTCCACGCTACAGAGCCCTCTGTCTCCTGCTTTACTTTAGAAATAATTGAATTTCCTTGGCCGTGTTTTTCATTTAAATCAAACGCCTTCTGCGGCTGTTTTTGAAGCGTTAACTAATTAAAAAGAGGCAGCGAGTGATAAAGAAACACAGAATTCTAGCTCCGAGCTACGACGCGGGATTGGTTTGGAATACAACGTGACTTTCGCAGACTTTCGCAGATCGTTGGCTCAGGGTTTCACTCGGTGTGAAAAACACAATCCTTTTCTTTTCTGCTTCATCCATTTTGTTTCGTTCCACTAATGTGTTTGTTTTTAATGTGTTGAGAAGAATAAAGCCCTCAGCAGACAGATGTGTGTGTGTGTGTGTGTGTGTGTTTTCTCTCCAGTCTCAGCTTGACATTTCCTCCTGAAAGCCATTGAGAGATACAAATGTAAAAGAAGCTTTAACAGACATGTCAGAAATGTTGTGGTTTCTAATAAAGCGGTAAAGCAGACTGAAACGCATGAGAGGTTTCAATTCCACCTCCATTAGAGAGCTCTGCTGGTGGAGCAGCACTCTGACGGAACACACACTCCTGCGTGGAGAACAGAAGTCAGCCCCCCCCCCCCCAGCTGACATTCAAAAACACAGTGACGTGAGACCGAGGATTAATTGCTTGTTATATTTGCTCTGGTTTGTTGAGAAATATCAGCGTGGAAAAGTCAGAATTAATGTACAGAAGATCTAAAAATAAAAACATCTTGTTGGTGCTTCTAAATGTTCTCTCTCTCGGTCTGTATTTCTCTCTCTCTCTCTCTCTCTCTCTCGGTCTGTATTTCTCTCTCTCTCTCTCTCTCTCTCTCTCTCTCTCTCTCTCGGTCTGTATTTCTCTCTCTCTCTCTCTCTCTCTCTCTCTCGGTCTGTATTTCTCTCTCTCGGTCTGTATTTCTCTCTCTCGGTCTGTATTTTTCTCTCTCTCTCTCGGTCTGTATTTCTCTCTCTCTCTCTCTCTCTCTGTCTGTATTTCTCTCTCTCTCTCTCTCTCTCTCTCTCTCTCGGTCTGTATTTCTCTCTCTCGGTCTGTATTTCTCTCTCTCTCTCGCTCTGTCTCTCTCTCGCGCTCTGTCTCTCTCGCGCTCTGTATTTCTCTCTCTCTCTCTCTCGCTCTGTCTCTCGTGCTCTCTCTCTCTCTCGGTCTGTATTTCTCTCTCTCTCTCTCTCTCTCTCTCGGTCTGTATTTCTCTCTCTCTCTCGCTCTGTCTCTCTCTCGCGCTCTCTCTCGGTCTGTATTTTTCTCTCTCTCTCTCTCGCGCGCTCTGTCTCTCTCTCTCTCGCTCTGTATTTCTCTCTCTCTCTCTCTCTCTCTCGCTCTGTCTCTCTGCATCATGACTGACCCTGTGCTCTGACCCCAACCTCCAAGGATGTGATACACTATATTGCCAAAAGTATTCGCTCACCTGCCTTAACTCGCATATGAACTTAAGTGACATCCCATTCCTAATCCATAGGGTTCAATATGACGTCGGTCCACCCTTTGCAGCTATAACAGCTTCAACTCTTCTGGGAAGGCTGTCCACAAGGTTTAGGAGTGTGTTTATGGGAATTTTTGACCATTCTTCCAGAAGCGCATTTGTGAGGTCACACACTGATGTTGGACGAGAAGGCCTGGCTCTCAGTCTCCGCTCTAATTCATCCCAAAGGTGTTCTATCGGGTTGAGGTCAGGACTCTGTGCAGGCCAGTCAAGTTCCTCCACACCAGACTCTGTCATCCATGTCTTTATGGACCTTGCTTTGGTCACTGGTGCACAGTCATGTTGGAAGAGGAAGGGGTCAGCTCCAAACTGACAGCTCCCCCCTCCACCAAACGTTACACTTGGCACAATGCAGTCAGACAAGTACCGTTCTCCTGGCAACCGCCAAACCCAGACTCGTCCATCAGATTGCCAGATGGAGAAGCGCGATTCGTCACTCCAGAGAACGCGTCTCCACTGCTCTAGAGTCCAGTGGCGGCGTGCTTTACACCACTGCATCCGACGCTTTGCATTGCACTTGGTGATGTATGGCTTGGATGCAGCTGCTCGGCCATGGAAACCCATTCCATGAAGCTCTCTGCGCACTGTTCTTGAGCTCATCTGAAGGTCACATGAAGTTTGGAGGTCTGTAGCGATTGACTCTGCAGAAAGTTGGCGACCTCTTCGCACTATGCGCCTCAGCATCTGCTGACCCCGCTCCGTTGGTTTACGTGGCCTACCACTTCGTGGCTGAGTTGCTGTCGTTCCCAAACACTTCCACGTTCTTATAATACAGCTGACAGTTGACTGTGGAATATTTAGGAGCGAGGAAATTTCACGACTGGATTTGTTGCACAGGTGGCATCCTATCACAGTTCCACGCTGGAATTCACTGAGCTCCTGAGAGCGACCCATTCTTTCACAAATGTTTGTAAAAACAGTCTGCATGCCTAGGTGCTTGATTTTATACACCTGTGGCCATGGAAGTGATTGGAACACCTGATTCTGATTATTTGGATGGGTGAGCGAATACTTTTGGCAATATAGTGTATGTGAAGTGCACTGCACTATGCAGTAATGTGTATGTGAAAAATAAAGGCTACTTAACAGGAAGTAGAAGTCGTTTCCAGGTTGATGTCAAACACACGTAACATGGCGTCGCTCGCTATAGCATTTAGAATATGCTAAACTTTTCATTTAAAAGAGGATACTGCAGATGGGCAGGGCACTTTCCATCTACACACACACACACTGATAGCTACACTGTGTAGCATGAGATCAGTGAACGAACACAGAAGTGATTTAGAGAAAACAGGAACGTTTAGCTGCGTCCCAAATGACACACTACACACTTACACACTGCACTCTAGCGTCTAGGGCAGGGGTGTCTAGTCTTATCCAGAAAGGGCCGGTGTGGGGGCAGGTTTTCATTCCAACCAAGCAGAAGCTACACCTGATTCCAACTGGCTAATCAACTGATCTTGGCTTTCAGTAGACTCAGGTGTGGCTTCTGCTTAGTTGGAATGAAAACCTGCACCCACACCGGCCCTTTGCGGTATGAACGTTATGAAGGTTTTATTCGCTAACAGGAAGAAGAAGCTGTTTCTCAGTCGATGGTCAATGACCCGAAGCTAGCTTTAGAGAGGTTTCCGAGACGGCCATCTTGGAACGTTTTCTTGTCCAGCGCCAGCACAGAGTAGCCCCGCCCCTTTTCTGCTACATAAGCAAAGCTGCGGGTGTCGAGTGCCTGAAGCGTCCAACATTCCACACTTGAATAAGTGAATCATGCGGGTTCTTGAAGTGCACTTCTAGTGTGACCACACCACACACACTATTTACACTACTCACTGGTAGAATAGTGCACAAGTGTTAGATTTGGGACAGGGCTCACTGTGATTTCCTGACGATCAAATCGTCTGGTTGAGTGTTTTTCCTTTTATACACTATTAGAAATGTTTTGAAAAATTACAAAATGTAATCATTTTTATCCATTTCTAGTCACTTTGCCAAGTACGTTAACTTCTGTTCTCACTTATGTGAGAGTGCAGTTCCAGCTTTCCCTCTGACTCACACTGGAGACTCCTTCCATCTTCACATCACTTCTTTTATGATGGATAGACTACATCGTCGGCGTAATCGTCTCATTTCCTGTACGCCTACAGAGTGGCAGGAATAGTTCACGTAAAGTTTTTCTGCCTGGAAATAAAGCTTTCATGCGTCTCACTCGGCTGCTGGTTCATAAATATCCGAGTTGATATCTTGCTGCTGTCGTGCTGTCAGTCTCCTTCTCTCCAGAAGACTGTTTAATCCTCCTTCCAGGAGCTGAAGACGGAGCGTGGGAGCTTCTGCACTTCCCCTCTTTAATTATTCACCAGCTACCTTTTAGCACACCATCAGAAGCACTTGAAGAGAATGCTGAGAAGCAGTGGATGAGGGTGTGGAGCTAAACCAGTAGAACATGATGAAATGGCGTAAACAACACGGAGCCGCAGGACAGCGCTGTGGTGTATCACCACTCACGGTCATCAGAGACATGACACCTGACCTTTTCAGGGTAGAATCCAGATCAGTATTCAGTTTGGAATCTCGATCCATGTCTCCGATCTACTCCAGTTTCTTCACTTCACACGGAAACAGTGTGTTGAGAGATGACATACCTTCAACAAAAGCTAGAAATAGACAAAGGAGGCAGGAGGTAAAGAGAGAATGCTAAAGGGGGTTAGTTAGCCTAGGAAAATATAAGACTAGATGACTTTCACTCCTCAAGACATTCTCACCAATCCCACATACTCCTGAAAAAATTCTTACTACCCCCACCCAATCCTGAAGGAATTCTAACCAATCCCACCCACGTCTGAAAAAGGTTTCACCAATCCCACCTGGTCCCTGAAAGAATTCTAACCAGTCTCACCCACTCCAGTATGAATTCTCACCAATCCCACATACTAATGAAAAAAATTCTTACTAATCCCACAAAATCTTTAAGAAATTCTAACCAATAACACCCTCTCTTGAAGTCTCCCCCACGCCTCAAGGAATTCTCACTAATCCCATCCAATCGTTGAAGGAATCCTCACTAATCCCACCTAATACTGAAGGAATTCTCACTCATCCCACCCAATCCTGAAGGAGTGCTTGCTAATACCACCCAATCCTGACAGAATTCTCACTAATCCCACCTACTTGCTGAAGGAATACTTAATAATCCCACCCAATCCTGAAGGAATTCTCATCACTACCAATCCCACATGCTCCTGAATGAATTCTCACCAGTCCCACCCACTCCCAAAGGAATTCTCACCAATCCTACCCACACCGGAATGAATGCTCACCAATCTCACGTACTCCTGAAAAAATTCTTACTAATCCCACCCAATCCTTAAGGAATTCTAACCAATCTCACCCAATCCTGAAGGAATCCTCACTAATCCCACCTACTCGCTGATGGAATTCTTACTAATCCCACCCAATCCTGAAGGAATTCTCACCACTACCAATCCCGCATGCTCCTGAAGGAATTCTTACCAAATTTCACCCACACCTCAAGTTCCACCCACTTCTAAAAATATTCGCACTAATCCCACTCACCCCTGGAGGAATTTTTACCAATCCCACTTAATCCAGGAAGCATTCCTACTCATGTTTTCGTCTTTCAAACATAGCTTCATCCATGCTTCTTCTCCTGCAGGAATTTGACCAATCCCACCTGCTTCTGAAGGAACTCTGTCCAATGCTCCCACTCACAAAGGAATTCCTACTAATTCCACCCACTTCTAACTGAAGTCTGACCAATCGCACTGACTCTCAAAGGAATTTAAAACAATACCACATGACGGAAAAAACTATACTATTATTTTTGATTGCTTCCATTTGCAGTGTTTTCTAAGGAACCCAATATTTTTAGTAATATAAAGAGATTATTTAAACCACTTTAACCACAACCAGGATAAATTGGTTTACTGGAATGAATTGAAGGCGTAAATCCCAGTTTCCAGTTACACCACTCAACACGTCCACTCCACTCACAGGTTAATGAGCTTGTAATGAATGTGTAAAGATCCTAATTCCATGCCATGTATCTGATGGAGAAATCATGCCACTTCCTATAAAATGAAGCGAGTGAAGGTAAACACAGATACGTCTTTTTTCTGTGGTAACGTTGACACATGGACTCACTGATCTGTAAACACCGTTTACACAAACATGCCCTGTTTATGTTTCTGACCGCAGCCAGAGCGCAGACTGAGGCCGCCATTTATCAGGTCCGGTCCCTGTTCCATGACACACTGTAGCCTGGCTTCATGAGGGATTAGTGAATGTGGTTGTGTATGAGTTATTAAAAGCTTTTTTCGTGTTAGTTTTGGATTTTTTTGAAATCCGTTACTGGACACAGCGAACAGTGACGCGTCACTTGTTTTTCTTCTGCGGATCAGTGTTAGGTCAGCAGAATGGTATTTCGGAGTAAGTGCTATGTTCGGAAAAATCTACAATGAGTAAGAAATAAATCAGGACAAGGGGTGTGGTGTTGTCGGAAACTAAACACCAGCAGGGTATATAACCACATTCCTTTTAAACTGTTGCTCATAAACACGTCACTTATGTTTGTCACCTACGTCATCGTTTATTTGGAAAAGCCTACGATATTTCCATCGTTTTTTCCCCTCATTTTTAGGTTTAAGGTCCAATTAGCTAATTAATTAGCTGCAGTCGTCGTTACATCAGTGGAAGTTCCTCACAGGGAGAGAAAAATGAGTGTTGGTGCGTGTGTGTGTGTGTGCAGTGTTCACAGGTTGTGTGTATCTCACTATGACCTTGTATCTTTAATGAGAGACATTTAGGAGACACCCTGATGAGTCAGAAGGAGCTAACGAATTACAGAGAGAGAGAGAGAGAGAGAGAGAGCGAGAGAGAGAGAGAGAGAGAGGCTTGTCCTGCTCAGTGATGAAGGTTTGGTCTGTTTACCTGCCAGTCATAGTTATTATAGTGAAGGAGGTGTGGCCTCTTTATTTATTACAGGGAAGGAGGCGTGCCCTCTGTATTTATTACAGTGAAGGAGGTGTAACCTTCTGTGTTTATTACAGTGAAGGGGGCGTGGCCTTTGTATTTATTAGAGTGAATGAGGTGTGCCCTCTGTATTTATTACAGTGAATGAGGCGTGGCCTTTGTGTTTATTACAGTGAATGAGGTGTGCCCTCTGTATTTATTACAGTGAATGAGGCGTGGCCTTTGTGTTTATTACAGTGAAGGAGGTGTGGCCTTCTGTGTTTATTACAGTGAAGGGGGCGTGGCCTCTGTATTTATTACAGTGAATGAGGCGTGGCCTTTGTGTTTATTACAGTGAAAGAAGGTGTGGCCTCTGTGTCTATTCCAGGTCGTATTTTAGGTGTCTGGAGAATCTACTTTGCTGTATTTCACACAGCAGAATGATTTGCTCAGCTCTCACTCAGACTGGCTGTGTGCAGAAACATCGATCAGAGAAGCTGAAGCTCGACCTGGCAGTGAGAATGCTCTGTTGCTGCGTGATGTTTGGAGGTGTTTTGTCGGGGTGTAGCCCCGTGTGTTAGAGCGTCTCACTGTGTGAAATGGATTAATCTACCTTTCATCAGAGGAACACACTGAGCGACAATCTGTCACCCCAATACACAATGCTCACCCTGCTCGCATGGGCTAGCTCGTTTTAATCTCAGAACGGAAACAACCCTGGGTTTCTCATTTAAAATACAGAGCTGATCGTATTTTAGATCACTGCGCTGTCCAATTCTGAATTCTGATTGGTTGAAAAAAAACAGCTTCCACTTCATCACTCAATCTTATCGTTGATTACTTTACTGGAACAGAGTGTTTTATTCAGGTTTCAGAGACACTTAGGTTTTCTTAAACACGCTAATCACATTCCAGCTAATTTCCTTAGCCCTGCTAGACACCCCCATGCATACTGAACACTTAGCATAAAGCGCTAGCTCTTAGCTCAAGTCTTTAAACCACAATAAGAGCAAAGGTCTCAGCTCAGAGTTGAGCAGCGCTGAATAGTGTGACTCATTATCGCTCCTGAGCTGATGGTGATTAATGAAGCCGAGCCGTACGGCTGTGTTTCATTGTGACACAGTGGCTCCTTTGTGTCCTGTTGTCCCGCTGAAGGATGCTCCATGTGTGTTGCATAAAAAGAACAAAAGAACACACACACCAAAAAAAACCCTGACACTTTTTTCCATTAATTGAGAGCACCAGAGGAGCGTAGAAGTAGGACAGACGGTCCCCACATCCCCGAGTGAGTCTGGAGCGCTGCTCAAACAGCTAGCAAATAAAAACACCATCCATCCATCCGTCCGCCGAGGATCCGCGTCTCAGCTCGGTTACAAGACCAGCGGGTTTGTGGAGCAACCCAAGACATGTGCGCTGCTCTGGAACCAGCAACAAGAACCAGTGGAGGGAAAAATAAAAAATTCTCCATTACGTCATTCCTCAGTTTTTTAGCTTTGCAGAGATGAACGAGCTTTAATTAGACTCGTTCAGATCAGGAGGAAGAAGAAGATGAAGGATGAAGGTGTGGTTTTCATTAAGCCATAAAACTACCTGTGAACCGTACGCGTTCGTCTCCGTGTCTCTCAGATTGATGAGGCAATTTTCACAGAAATTAAAACGCTAAATCTCTGAGTATGTCCCAGTGTTTAATGTAAACAAAACATTTTTATCAAAATAGGATGCTGCAGTTAGTGATTAGGGTAGATTAGGGCTTTTAGGGTAGAACAGATCCCATACTGGGGCTTTTAGGGTAGAACAGGTCTCATATAGGGGCTTTTAGGGTAAAACGGGTCATACAGTGGTTTTTACGGTAGAAAATATCCCATACTGGGGGTTTTAGGGTAGAACAGAGGTCAATCATGGGCTTTTAGGGTAGAACAGATCCCATACTGGGGCTTTTAGGGTAAAACAGGGGCCATACAGGGGCTTTTAGGGTGGAACAGATCTCATAAGGGGGCTTTTAGGGTAGAACAGATCCCATACTGGGGTTTTTAGGGTAGAACAGGTCTCACACAGGGGCTTTTAGGGTAGAACCGGTCTCATATAGGGGCTTTTAGGGGTCATACAGTGGTTTTTACGGTAGAAAATATCCCATACTGGGGGTTTTAGGGTAGAACAGATCTCATACCGGGGCTTTTAGGGTAGAACAGATCCCATACAGGGGCTTTTAGGGTAGAACAGGTCTCACACAGGGGCTTTTAGGGTAGAACCGGTCTCATATAGGGGCTTTTAGGGTAAAACAGGGGTCATATAGTGGTTTTTAGGGTAGAACAGATCCCATACGGGGGCTTTTAGGGTAGAACAGATCCCATACAGGGGCTTTTAGGGTAGAACAGGTCTCACACAGGGGCTTTTAGGGTAGAACCGGTCTCATATAGGGGCTTTTAGGGTAAAACAGGGGTCATATAGTGGTTTTTATGGTAGAAAATATCCCATACCGGGGCTTTTAGGGTAGAACAGATCCCATACTGGGGCTTTTAGGGTAGAACAGGTCTCATATAGGGGCTTTTAGGGCAAAACAGGTCTCATACAGGGGCTTTTAGGGTAGAACAGGTCTCATATAGGGGCTTTTAGGGTAAAACAGGTCTCATACAGGGGCTTTTAGGGTAGAACCGGTCTCATATAGGGGCTTTTAGGGTAAAACAGGGGTCATATAGTGGTTTTTATGGTAGAAAATATCCCATACCAGGGCTTTTAGGGTAGAACAGGTCTCATATAGGGGCTTTTAGGGTAGAACAGGTCTCATACATGGGGCTTTTAGGGTAAAACAGGTCTCATACATGGGGCTTTTAGAGTAGAACACGTCTCATACATGGGGCTTTTAGGGTAAAACACGTCTCATACAGGGGCTTTTAGGGTAAAACAGGTCTCATACAGGGGCTTTTAGGGTGAAACAAGGGTCATACAGGTTCTTTTAGGGTAGAGCAGATCTCATACTGGGACATTTAGGGTAAAATAGGGGTCAAATAGGGGCATTTAGGGTCAAACAGGGGTCATACATTCAGATCAGGAGGAAGAAGGTGATGAAGGATGAAGGTGTGGTTTTCATTAAGCCATAAAACTACCTGTGAACCGTACGCGCTCGTCTCCGTGTCTCTCAGATTGATGAGGCAATTTTCACAGAAATTAAAACCCTAAATCTTTTAGTATGCCCCAGCGTTTAATGTAAACAAAACGTCTTTATTTTGTTGAAAAAGAAATTGATAAACCAACAATGTGAAGATAACTCCAGATAGCAAAATAGGATGCTGCAATTAGTGATGAGAAACGGCGTAAAAGGTTCAAGTCATCATCTTTCCTCATGAAACTGAGCTGAAATGTGAATCACCAAAGTGTTGTGACATCAGACGTTTCCAATATACTGCAACATCAGTCACAGGGAAAGAGGCGTGGCCTCTGTGTGACAGTGTGAGTGAAGGAGGCATGGCCTTTGTGTCACAGTATGTATGAAGGAGGCGTGGCCTCTGTGTGACAGTGTGAGTGAAGGAGGCGTGGCCTCTGTGTGACAGTTTGTATGAAAGAGGCGTGGCCTCTGTCACAGTTCAGTTTAGTGTCAGGTTTTCTGAATCATATTTTTCTGAACCCTTATGAGAATTCTTTAAAATTTGCATGTTGCATTTCTCTGTGTATGTATGTGTGTGTGTGTGTGTTCCCTGTTTTAGCAGCCAAGAAAGTCTCAGTTCATTGAAATCCAAATTTATTCTCATTAATTGGTTCATTTAGGGTAGAACAGGGGTCCTATAGGGGCTTTTAGGGCAAAACAGGTCTCAGGGCTCTTTTAGAGTAGGGCTTTTAGGGTATGATAAATGTTTGCTGTTATTATAAGTTTGAATTGTTTTGAATAATTTATGAGCTGTTCTCAGTACATTCCCATCTGTGTGTGTGTGTGTGTGTGTGTGTGTGTGTGTGTGATATATCGTTATCAGTTCTCTGTAATGAACTTGTGTCAGAAAGGATAGAAGGCAAACTGAAGTCCAGACTCACATAACTATCTTTCCAACCCCCCCCCCCCCCTCCCCCACCAATTCCTTCAGGGCCTTACTGAGAGGAAATGAAATGAGAAACGTCGTTTTTCCCGATAACCCGTCCGTCCCGAGCCAGTGTCCTCTGTCTGTCTGAGCCGTAACATCTGCAGCGTCAATTAGCATTCTCCTCTCTCCGACGTCTTATCTCCCTTCTTCACACGCCGCGCCGCGGACATGTCCCGCCGCAGTAGAAACGAGAAGCTGATCGTATTCGCCGCTCGCCACTCTGTACGCCGCCTCTAGGGGGCGACGGCTTCGTTTCCTGAAAACGTTCGATCACTTACTGTTGTGAAAATATTAGCAGAGCGTTTCGCAAGAATGTGGGCATGAGCGTTCTGACGAATCTGATTAATGAGCATGTGTACAGACGTCAAAAATCATCCTATTTTTTCTGAAAAGTGGTTTCTGGTATAAGCTCGATCACACACACACACACACACACCTCTTACACCTCTGCTTACGTGTGTGTTTGTTGTGTCTATTTCTGCTGTGTGTGTGTGTGTGTGTAAAGAGTCGCCAGTGTCGGTGCCGTGTGTGTGTGTGTGTGTGTGTGAGACACTAAGACTTTGACACACGACAATTTCCCAACTCAGCGAATACGCAGGATGTAACTTGGCTCATCTGCTTGCACAACTGTGGTATTATATCACAAGAAAATATCTAGTGACTCTCTCTCTCACACACACACACACACACACACACACACACACACACTCATTGGTTTGTTCTGGCTCTCTGGGACGTCCACCGAATTCTTTAGAACATTCTGGACATTTCATTCTGAGAATGTTCCTTTAACTGAAGGTAGAGGTGAAGGTGAGCTGCTTGGGCTCTGTGCTTGAAACTGTGTGTGTGTGTGTGTGTGTAGATGTTACATAGAAATACTGACTAATAGAGTGGTGAGAAAATGGGTGTGGCTGTGACAGAAAGGGGCGAGGCTTGACAGACTAGTATAGACTTATAGGAAAGCTGTGGTTTGTTGTGTTCAGTGTTGATATTGATCTTCTTATATGGTGTGTGTGTGTGTGTGTGTGTGTGAAGTGTTTTGTCGTTCAAGGCCGTCCCGCTCTTCCTGAGATGATGTACAAGAGCTGGGGCTCAGAGCGTCGCTCGTCTTTTCTCATGGACACAGCAGCAGGGTCGCATCACCTCCTCTTCCTCCTTCTCCTCCTCTTCCTCTCTGGCCTGTGTGTGTGAGCCAGAGCGCTGCCGTCATGGCTCACACACACCACAGCTACACTCTCCTCAGCACGGTGGCTGAGGAGCATCGCAACAGGATGCAGGTACACACACACACACACACACACACACACACACACACTGCTGAGTTGTTAACATGTTGGCGTGTTTCAGCAGGACTCCAGCGCGAGTGTGTTTTCTCTCCTGGACGTCCATAGAGAAACGCTCGGTCCGGTCTCCTGCCTCAGACGCCCCAGAATCTACAGCTTCGTCTTCGGCCTGGCCATCCTCTTCCTCATCATGGCCTCGTACGTGCTGAGCAACGAGAGGAAAGCATTCCTCATCCCCTCGTCTCCGTATCACTCGGTTAAACACGGAACGCTGCTCTATAACTTCTCCTCCGATAAAGACTCCGCCCACATCACTCAAGTGCTGCACCGGATCCTGTCCAATCTGGAGTTCCGTCCCAGGAAGTTGCCGGATCTGGGAATGCTGGTCCGTAGCGAGACGCATGTGAGTGCTCTGGAGGTGTTCTTTATATCAGCTTTATCTCAAACCTTTGAACCTTTCTTTTTTCCTTTTCTCATCCTTCTTCTTTCCATTCCACAAGAAGTGATGGAGCTGCTGCTGTAAAGCTTGTGCATGTTGTTTTTCAGACAGGAAGTGATGTCACAGGAGTATTAAATAAAGCGGTGTGTGTACACACTGTGATGTTACAGGTTTAGTGACTGACTGATCTCCCCTATACACATCTCTCTCTCTCTCTCTCAGCAATCAGTGCCTGGACCCTGTTCCTGTTCAAACACTTAATCTCTTCATTCCTCCCCCTCTTTCATTTCCCTTTTCTCTCTCTCCTTTTCTCTCATTAGTTTGCTATCTCTATTCTCTATTCTTTTAGTTCCCTTTCTCTTATTTCTCTCTCTCCTCTCGTATCTTTTCCTTTCCTCATATATTTCTCTAAATTTCTCCTCTCCTCTCCTCTCCTCTCCTCTCCTCTCCTCTCCTCTCCTCTCCTCTCCTCTCCTCTCCTCTCCTCTCGTCAGTGGAAGTGGTAGAGGAAATGACTTGCTTTGTAATCAATATGTAATTTGATGAAAAGGTTCTGAGTAATTGTGTCTGGTTTAATCAGGACGGGCCGTGAGGCACAGGCACACACACACACACACACACATATATATATATATATATATAATATACACAGATATACATACACACACACATACACAGAATCAGCAAGGAAGGATAAGGACGAGGAGGAACAGTGGAGGAAATGTTGCCATTTGTCACACATGCGCGCACACACACACACACGGTGTGTATCACATATCAGTCGTCTGTTCATGATCGTTATTGTTATTGTATTAAATATATAACCTGACAGTAACCTGTGTGTAGTGTGTGTAATGTTTGTGTGCACATGTGTGTGTGTATTTGTGTGTGGTGTGTGTGTATATGTGTGTGTTTGTTACGTGTTTGTTGCATGTATGTGCAGGTTGTGTGTGTGTGTGTGTGCGCGCATGTGTGTGTGTGTGTGTGTGTGTGTGTGTGTGTGTGTGTGTGTATTCTCAGTTGTCATCTCTGCGTCTCTGACAGTCTTGTTTTCTCTCCTGAACAGATGTTCTCTGTGATTCCCCGCCACTTCCTGCCAGATGTGAAGAACCCGTGCTGGTACGAACAGCTGGCAGGGAACGGGAGCGTGAATCCGTACCAGCGGAACCTGTACGCTCTGTACTCGCGCCAGTCCCGCGTCGCCTTCCACATCCTGAAGAATAGCTTCTGGAAACATCTGTCCCGGCGGGAGGGGAAGCTGTACAGGATCCGCTGCCTGCCCTACTTCTACATCATCGGTCAGCCCAAGTGCGGCACCACTGACCTGTACGAGCGGCTCCGCCTCCACCCGGGCGTCCGGGTCAGCGCGCTGAAGGAACCGCACTGGTGGACGCGCAAGAGATTCGGTTAGTCCAATCACAGCAACCTGACACTTCCTCTTTACTCCTCTCTCACTTCCTGTGAGCATTATGTCATAGTGTGGGTGGAGCTTATATCAGTGGGCTCATTATACACTATATTGCCAAAAGTATTCGCTCACCCATCCAAATAATCAGAATGTGACATGTGCCACAGGTGTATAAAATCAAGCACCTAGGCATGCAGACTGTTTTTACAAACATTTGTGAAAGAATGGGTCGCTCTCAGGAGCTCAGTGAATTCCAGCGTGGAACTGTGATAGGATGCCACCTGTGCAACAAATCCAGTCGTGAAATTTCCTCGCTCCTAAATATTCCACAGTCAACTGTCAGCTGTATTATAAGAACGTGGAAGTGTTTGGGAACGACAGCAACTCAGCCACGAAGTGGTAGGCCACGTAAACCGACGGAGCGGGGTCAGCGGATGCTGAGGCGCATAGTGCGAAGAGGTCGCCAACTTTCTGCAGAGTCAATCGCTACAGACCTCCAAACTTCATGTGGCCTTCAGATGAGCTCAAGAACAGTGCGCAGAGAGCTTCATGGAATGGGTTTCCATGGCCGAGCAGCTGCATCCAAGCCATACATCACCAAGTGCAATGCAAAGCGTCGGATGCAGTGGTGTAAAGCACGCCGTCACTGGACTCTAGAGCAGTGGAGACACGTTCTCTGGAGTGACGAATCGCGCTCCTCCATCTGGCAATCTGATGGACGAATCTGGGTTTGGCGGTTGCCAGGAGAACGGTACTTGTCTGACTGCATTGTGCCAAGTGTAAAGTTTGGTGGAGGGGGGATTATGGTGTGGGGTTGTTTTTCAGGAGCTGGGCTTGGCCCCTTAGTTCCAGTGAAAGGAACTCTGAATGCTTCAGCATACCAAGACATTTTGGACAATTCCATGCTCCCAACTTTGTGGGAACAGTTTGGAGCTGGCCCCTTCCTCTTCCAACATGACTGTGCACCAGTGACCAAAGCAAGGTCCATAAAGACATGGATGACAGAGTCTGGTGTGGATGAACTTGACTGGCCTCCTGAGGTCAGGATGAGTCCTGACCTCAACCCGATAGAACACCTTTGGGATGAATTAGAGCGGAGACTGAGAGCCAGGCCTTCTCGTCCAACATCAGTGTGTGACCTCACAAATGCGCTTCTGGAAGAATGGTCAAAAATTCCCATAAACACACTCCTAAACCTTGTGGACAGCCTTCCCAGAAGAGTTGAAGCTGTTATAGCTGCAAAGGGTGGACCGACGTCATATTGAACCCTATGGATTAGGAATGGGATGTCACTTAAGTTCATATGCGAGTTAAGGCAGGTGAGCGAATACTTTTGGCAATATAGTGTATAAACATATACGTTCCACTATAAACTGAGCGTGGAGACTGAGAGACGGGGTGTGTGTGTGTGTTGTCCAAACTCACAGCAGCTTGCCATCTGTCCCTGCAGCGTTCAATCCATCTACACACAACACTCCAACCTCTTCACAGCACCACAACACACAGCTAATTACTAACCAATGAGGGTCTCTCTCTCTCTCTCTCTCTCTCTCTCTCTCACACACACACACACACACGCGTGCCACCTGCAGCCGCCTTTTTATATTTAACTACCTTTTTAAATATAACTACACTAGTTATATTTAACTGCATGTGAAGCATGCAGCTGGTAAAAGACTCTACAGAGACTACGCTTCCTCTACAGGAATAACACACACACACACACACACACACACACACACACACGACTCAGATAGAAGCTATATTATAAATAGCATCTTTTTGGACTCATATACACACACAGAAACACACACACACACCAACCTGACACTTCCTCTTTACTTCTCTCTCACTTCCTGTGACACTCTGAAGACATCACAGAGCTTCTCTCATTATGTCATACTGTGGGTGGAGCTTATATCAGGGGCCTTAAGCATATACATTCTGTTATAAACTGAGCAGTGAGGGGCTGAGAGACGGTGTGCGTACGTGTGTGTGCGCGTGTGTGTGTATGTGTGTTAATCAATCAATCAGTTAATTAATAAACGTGTGATTAATGGATTCGTGTGTATTCGTGTGTGTAAAGTGCTTGTGTTCCTCGAGCGCAGATCTGCTCTTTATTTCAAAATTTGTGATGCGTTATTTTTTTTTCTTTTATTACTTTCTGAAAAAACAACATGACCGAGTGAAATCACCTTCCTTTAAACTCCTGATGGGAATACACGGAGAACACGGGGAATTTATGACCGCAGATATTAATCTGTACAAAAGGTGATATTTTCGAAGCTCAGATCTTACACACACACAAACAGAGGCTGTGTTTTTATTGGCTAGAATCCCACTGCACCGAACAGAAGAGAAAAGAGTGAAGAGAATAAAGATATGAACATTTCCTTTTTGGAACAGATTTTTGGGAAAAGCAGCTAGAAGACATTTTGTTTGGAAAGAATTAAAAGGATGGAGGAAAAAATACACACTCTTCCTTTTTTTTCTGTAAAATCCACCCATTCTTCTTCTTCCTCTTCTCCTTCTTCTTTGTCATCTGTTGTCCATCGTTTGTTTGCTTGTCCTCCTGACTGTCCAGCGAGACGGAGTTCTTTTCATCCAGCATTCGTTTTCTCCTCGTTCCCACGTGGCTTAAAAGAAACCACACACACACACACGTGGGAAGATTCCCGCTTCAAGTGTTCCAGTTTACGTAACTCCAAACTGGCGCAGGAACAGATCCGAGCTCTGGAATTGCCGTGGAGACACAAGCTCTGGAATGATTCTGCTTCAGGTTTCACAGAAATGTAATTTTTTAAAGAATCTGAGATTAGTCTGTAGATCAGACGCCCACATGGTTTTTCTTCGGAATAGTAGGATTGTCGAATTCCGATTTCTGGGAATGATGTGCTACTGTTGCTGGGTAATTTTTGTGTTACATTTTTACAACAAACTGCACCTGGACTGTTTGTGTTTTATGCGAGTCACATGATCATCATCCTGCCAGCTGAAACAAGGGCTGTTTATTTAAGCTAGCTTTGTCGTCTTTAAATAGTGATTAACAGCATCACCGTTTGTTTTACGGAACATATCCCGTCTTTAAGGTCATCACAGTGGGAAAATTCCTTCTGGCTGACCTCTAGTCGGAATTCTGTGAGGTTTTTGATTGATTTCTCACATGCAAGCCTGGAACATTTCATTCAGCCATTGACTGTGATCATGAACCAATCAGAACTGCTCATTAGTATGCAGTCAGAGATGTGGGCGTGTCCCTCGGTGTGATGATGCAGAAACAGAAAGATTTTTTTTTTAGTATTTCTGAGTGCTGATTCTTTTCTTCCTCTCCTCAGGTATCATCCGCCCCAGTGATGGACTCCACGCTCGCTATCCTGTGGAGGATTATCTGGATCTGTTTGATCTTCCTGCGCATCACATTCAGTATCAGATGTTAGCCAACAGGACCGCGGGATCTCACCGCGCGGATCTCATCATCGGTAATGTCCCTGAAATATCACTCTCCTGATGATCTGTCTCAAATAAAATCAATCAATCAAAAATCCAATCAGGAACATCAGATCGAGGTAGTGTTCCAAAAGCTGTGTTCCAAAATCTCCAAGATTTTAGTGATTTGTTTGTAAAATGAAAATAAACTCAGCATATTCCCTAATATTTCTCATCATATTCAGTTCCTCCAGAATTTCATGATTTTCTGATCAACACCAAATCAACCAAACTCCATGAAGCTGAATAATCAAAGTGTCTCTAAGCTGAAAGACTTTAAGCTCGTTAGCATAGGTAGAGTTCCAGCCATGCTGTATAGTTTAGAGGCAGTGTCGCTGAGGAAGAGACAGGAGTCAGAGCTGGAGGTAGCAGAGCTGAAGATGTTGAGGTTCTCTTTGGGAGTGAGACGGTTGGACAGGATTAGGAACGAGTACATCAGAGGGACAGCTCATGTTGGACGTTTGGGGGACAAAGTTAGGGAGGACAGATTAAGATGGTTTGGACATGTCCAGAGGAGGGAGAGTGAGTATATTGGTAGGAGAATGTTGGACATGGAGCTGCCAGGCAGGAGGTAAAGAGGAAGGACAAAGAGGAGGTATATGGATGTAATAAATGAGGATATGAAGCTAGTGGGTGCAAGTGTTGAGGGTGCAGAAGATAGGGATAGGTGGAGAGAGATGATTCGCTGTGGAGGCCCCTGAAGGGAAAAGCCGAAAGAAGAAGAAGTAGAGCATAATTAGAGTTCCAAAGTTTTATTTTTATTTATTTTTTTTAAAGCTATCTGTTCAGTCGAACCTTCTCCATGTGATTTTTACCTCGTCTTCTCCTCCTGTGCACTTTAGAGGTTTACACGCGAGTTTGAATCAGATAACTCTTTGCTAATGCGAGTATTTCCTCAGCATCCTGTTCATCTGATCTTATCTGTCGGTTCGAGCGAGCGAGCGAGCGTCACTCTTCGTTACACATCAACACTTTTTTAGTTTCTCGTGGTACACCACTAATCTTAAATCTTAAACTCAGCGATTTTCCAGCTGGATAAAAAACCCAGTGTATTAGAGATGTGTATCGGTGAGAAAAGGCAGACTCGGAGGTAAAGGCATAAAGATTGTGACTTTTTATTTCCTCGTACTTTAGATTAGATCGAGATGTTCTGATAAAATAAAGCCATTCCTTATTAAAACTTTTTCTTATTTGATGAAATATTTTGCATAATCAGCACAAAGTGTTCCTGAACAACAGGAAGCTGAAAAAACAACATAACCAGCGAGATTTTCAGACTGTTTGCTGTTCATGAATCTAAAATGAATTTAATTTATTTCCTGGTCACGTTATCATTTAATCATCATCAAAAGTCTTTTCTAGCCTTGGGGATGTTTTCACATAGAGAATGGTGAAAATTGACCTTCCATGAGCAGGGGTGCACAAACTTTTGACACACGTTGCATTTTTCTATTTTTTTTTAAGTTCTGAGCTCTGATTGGTAGGAAGGTGTTGATTAATTGTCTAGAACAGCAGCTCTGATGGGTTTGGTTAGAGTGAATGCGATCGTTGTAAAATGTAAATCGTTTCCATAACAACAGCCAGTTCAGTTTAATATGTTAAGAGATGAATAAAACTGATTCCTCTGATTATTTTACTCTAACATCGTAACACTGTGTGTTTTTTTTTTTTTTTACTCGTAATTTTGTTCTTTTTTTTTTTACAATCTTTTTTTTTTACATCTTTTTTTACTTTTTTGCTAACAAAATACTTTTTTTTTTACTTTTTACTAAAAAATGTTTTAATTTTTTTTTTTACTTTTTTTACTAAAATAATTACTTAATTTTTTTTTTAATTTTTACTAACAAATGTTTACATTTTTTTTTTTTATTTTAAAATTATATAATTTTTTACTTTAACTGATTTTGTGAATTTGATTGGAGAATTTGTGCTAATGGGAACTGCTGCTTTACTAATGCTATGCTAATCGTGGATTGATGATTGGCAGGTGAGGCCAGCGCATCCACCATGTGGGACAACAACGCATGGTCCTATCTCTATGGCAACACCTCAGAGGCGGAGCCTCCCTTCCTCATCCAGGATTTTATTCACGCCCTTCAGCCTGAGGCGCGCTTCATCGCCATCCTGAGGGACCCTGTCGAAAGGTCAGAGGTCAAATGTTACCCTTCCTTCACATGAGGCATGTTGCTAACCACACCCATGTGTCACATGGTACAGGATCGTATTGCAGTGCACTAGAGCGAGTGAGGAGAGAGAGAGAGGGTACGAACATAGCGCTCATTTGTGGGCGGGGCTTATAATCTCAGGCTTTATATTTACGTAATAGACTTTTCTCTGAACGTTTACAATTTCACACGTCACGTAGGTTTTTCACAGCATTCTCAGCAAGCGTGAGCTCTGTCTCCATGGCAACCACCAACCTGAAACAGGACGCACAAAGTAACGGAAAAACGACGTCAGAGTGGATGAAGAGAACAGTGCACTCTTTTTTTTTTTTTTTTTTTGGGGGGGGGGACTCATGCATTTTTCAGATTTTCTAGTTCTCTCTCTCTCTCTCTTTCTGTCTGTCATTCTTGCTCTCTTTATATATATATCACTTGTTTTTCCATCGCTATATTTCTGAACAAACAGTAAAACGAAGTCATGCTTTAAGCCCCACCCACTTTTATATACTGAGAGAAACCAGTCCAAACCAACAAATAGAACAGGGTTTAGATTTGCTTATTCTATTACCTGGAAAATCTGTGAATGTTATGATGCAGACGGACGTCACGTGGAATCGGTCGATACAAACGAGGCATCAACCTCAAACTGGATGATGGCATTGAGGAGCGTCACTCTTCTTCCTGTAGTCATGGAAACGGCTCATGGAGATCATGATCTTCATCAGTGTCGTTAGTTAAGGTTTAGATTTAACTGTAAATAGAAAAAATAGAAAGGGCCTCAGGGTGCAGCTCCACCAGGAGGCCCAGTGATGGAGAGGAGCTGAGAGAGACAGATTGTGTGTGTGTGTGTGTGTGTGTGTGTGTGTGAGAATAGAGCAGAGTGTGTGATCAGTGTGAAGCTGCTGAAACTCTCAGGCTGGAGATACGGAGCAGCTTTCAGTAAAAACACTCACTTCAGCCTACTGTGAAGAATCCAGCAGGAGAACGCGCTGAATATCTGGACATCACACTGAGCTGAAGAGTGGAGAAGATCGGATTTATGTCATTCAGGATAGTTTAATCTGGATATCTAGGGGATGATTTAAGATTACACTTGTGTCTGAATGTTTTCAGCTGATTTACATTTAACCATGCCCATAGAATTCCATAAATGGTAATGCAGGCAGAGAGCTGAAAACTGAATGACAACTAAAAGGTGAAAAAGTGTTTCTTCTCCCAAACGTACTTGATTTCTTATATAAATGATTGGTGTGTGTGTGTGTGTGTGTGTGTGTGTGTAGGTTATATTCAGACTATCTGTACTTTGGCATGGCCAATAAATCTGTGGAGGATTTCCAGGAGAAAGTTTGGGAGTCGCTGCAGCTGTTTGACGCGTGTCTACAGGAATTCAGCCTCAGAGCGTGTGTTTACAACAGCACACTCAACAACGCCATGCCTGTGAGTAACACCCCCCCCACACACACACACACTTTCTCTCTCTCTCTCTCTCTCTCTCTCTCTCTCTCTCTCTCTCTCTCTCTCTCTCTCTCTCTCTTTCCCTCTCTCTCAGCTCCGCTTCAGCTCTCTTCATCACTGGCCTTCCTGGCAGAGCTACGCCCTGAGTCCATCTCTATATACCCCAGTGTCTCTATTCAGCTCCTCCTTAGCTCCTCCCTATTTCCCCGTGCTTCTATTCAGCTCCTCTTCAGCTCCTCTTCATCACTGGGCCTTCTAGCAGAGCTATGCCCTCAGGCCCTCTCTATTTACCCCATTGTGTCTTTATTCAGCACCTCTTCATCAATGGGCCTCCTGGAGGAGCTGCACCTTTAGGCCCTCTCTATTTACCCCAGTGTTTCTCTCAGCTCCTCTTCAGCTCCTCTTAATCAGTGGGCCTCTTAGCTGAGCTACGCCCTGAGGCCCTCCCTATTTACCTGTGTCTCTATTCAGCTCCTCTTCAGCTCCTCTCCATCACTGGGCCTCGTAGTGGAGCTACGCCCTGATTCCCTCCCTATTTACATGTGTCTCTATTCAGCTCCTTTTCAGCTCCTATCTTATCACTGGGCCTTCTGGCAGAGCTGCGCCCTGAGGCTCTCTCTACTTCCCTGTGTCTCTATTCAGCTCCTCTTCAGCTCCACTCCACCACTGGGCCTCCTGGCAGAGCTCTATCTCTCTATTCAGCTCCTCTTCAGCTCCTCTCCATCACTGGGCCTCCTGGCAGAGCCACCCTCTGAGGCACTTCCTATTTACCCCAGTCTCTCTTTTTACCCCAGTTTTAAACACTTAGTGGACATTTGAATCGATTTGTTCATTAATTTACGTCCCAAAAACGAATATTCACCACGTATGATGCCCTTAGATGGTCGTTTATTTATCATGACGTAATAATGAATAATTCATTAATAATAATTCATGTGTAATATGTACATAATGACTAATCAATGAGTTATCAGCAGATTACTACATTATTAATGTGCATCCATGTTCAATTCATAATCTCCACACACACACACACACACACACACACACACACACACACACACACACACACACACTGATTATATAAGAACAAAAGGACAGATGGTGAGATGAGGTGTGTGTGTGTGTGTGTGTGTGTGTATGTGTGTGTGTGATTGGCAGCACATTTCTCTGGACCTCACGCTCTTGATTAAAGGAATAAGAAATGAGTAAATCAATGTGTAATTAAGTGTGTGTGTGTGTGTGTGTGTGTGTGTGTGTAGGTGCGTCTGCATGTAGGTGTGTATGTAGTGTATGTGCTGGACTGGTTGTCAGTGTTTAGTCGTGACCAGCTGTTGGTGCTGAGGCTGGAGGATCACGCAGCAGACAAGAGAGCGTCCATGAACAGAGTCTTCCGCTTCCTCCAGCTGGGTATGAACGCACACACACACACACACACACACAC
>NC_080722.1:2400000-2407500 GCF_019097595.1 Hemibagrus wyckioides | reverse complement strand
ACACACACACACACACACTCACACACATACACACGCACGCACACACTCACACATACACACACATACGCATGCACACACACTCACACACATACACACGCACGCACACACTCACACATACACACACATACGCATGCACACACACTCACACACATACACACGCACGCACACACTCACACATACACACACATACGCATGCACACACACACTCACACATACACACGCACGCACACACTCACACACATACACACATACGCATGCACACACACACATACACACGCACACACTCACACACACTCACACATACACACGCACGCACACACTCACACACACACGCATGCACACACACACACTCACACATACGCACGCACGCACACACTCACACATACACACGCACGCACACACTCACACATACGCACGCACACACTCACACATACACACGCACACACACACATACACACGCACGCACACACATACACACGCACGCACACACTCACACATACACACGCACACACACACATACACACGCACGCACACACTCACACATACACACGCACACACACACTCACACACACACACACATACGCACGCACACACTCACACATACACACGCACGCACACACTCACATACACACGCACGCACACACTCACACATACACACGCACGCACACACTCACACATACACACACACACACACATACACACGCACGCACACACTCACACATACACACACATACGCACGCACACACTCACACATACACACGCACGCACACACTCACACATACACGCACGCACACACTCACACATACACACGCACGCACACACTCACACATACACACGCACGCACACTCACACATACACATGCACGCACACACTCACACACTCACACATACACACACACGCACACACTCACACATACACACACATACGCACGCACACACTCACACATAGACACGCACGCACACACTCACACACACACGCACGCACACACTCAAACATACGCACGCACACACTCACACATACACATACACACACACACTCACACATACACACACATACACACATACACACGCACGCACACACTCACACATACGCACGCACGCACGCACTCACACACACACTCACACATTTGCATGCACGCACACACTCACACATACACACACACACATACACACACACACACACACACTCACACACATACACACGCACGCACACACTCACACATACACACACATACGCATGCACACACACTCACACACATACACACGCACGCACACACTCACACATACACACACATACGCATGCACACACACACTCACACATACACACGCACGCACACACTCACACACATACACACATACGCATGCACACACACACATACACACGCACACACTCACACACACTCACACATACACACGCACGCACACACTCACACACACACACTCATACGCATGCACACATACGCATGCACACACACACTCACACATACACACGCACACACTCACACATACGCACGCACGCACACACTCACACATACGCACGCACGCACACACTCACACACATACACACATACGCATGCACACACACACTCACACATACACACGCACGCACACACTCACATACGCACGCACACACGCACGCACACACTCACATACGCACGCACACACGCACGCACACACACACACACACGCACACACACACTCACACATACGCACGCACGCACACACTCACACATACGCACGCACGCACACACTCACACATACGCACGCACGCACACACTCACACACTCACACATACACACGCACGCACACACTCACATACGCACGCACACACGCACGCACACACTCACACACACACGCACACACACACTCACACATACGCACGCACGCACACACTCACACATACGCACGCACACACACATACGCACGCACGCACACACTCACACATACGCACGCACACTCACACACACACTCACACACACTCACACATACGCACGCACGCACACACTCACACATACACACGCACGCTCACACACACACACTCACACACATACACACATACGCATGCACGCACACACTCACACACTCACACACACTCACACATACACACGCACGCACACACTCACACACTCACACACACTCACACATACACACGCACACTCACACACACACACTCACACACACTCACACATACGCACGCACGCACACACTCACACATACACACGCACGCTCACACACACACACTCACACACATACACACATACGCATGCACGCACACACTCACACACTCACACACACTCACACATACACACGCACACTCACACACACACTCACACACACTCACACATACACACGCACGCACACACTCACACATACACACGCACGCACGCACACACTCACACACACGCACGCACACACTCACACATACACACGCACGCACACACTCACACGCACACGCACGCACACACTCACACATACACGCACACGCACGCACACACTCACACATACACACACACGCACGCACGCACACACTCACACACACGCACGCACACACTCACACATACACACGCACGCACACACATACACACGCACGCACACACTCACACATACACACACACACAAGTATACACACGCACACGCACACACACTCACACATACACACACATACGCACGCACGCACACACTCACACATACACACACATACGCACGCACGCACACACTCACACATACACACGCACGCACACACTCACACACACACACTCACACACACTCACACATACGCACGCACGCACGCACACACTCACACGCACGCACACACTCACACATACGCACGCACTCACACATACGCACGCACACACACATACGCACGCACGCACACACTCACACATACGCACGCACACTCACACACACACACTCACACACACTCACACATACGCACGCACGCACACACTCACACATACACACGCACGCTCACACACACACACTCACACACATACACACATACGCATGCACGCACACACTCACACACTCACACACACTCACACATACACACGCACGCACACACTCACACACTCACACACACTCACACATACACACGCACACTCACACACACACACTCACACACACACACATACACACGCACGCACACACTCACACATACACACACACGCACGCACGCACACACTCACACACACGCACGCACACACTCACACATACACACACGCACGCACACACTCACACGCACACGCACGCACACACTCACACGCACACGCACGCACACACTCACACATACACACGCACGCACACACATACACACGCACGCACACACTCACACATACACACGCACACACTCACACATACACACACATACGCACGCACGCACACACTCACACATACACACACATACACACGCACGCACACACTCACACATACACACGCACGCACACACTCACACACACACTCACACACACTCACACATACGCACGCACGCATGCACACATACGCACGCACGCACACACTCACACATACGCACGCACACACTCACTCATACACACACATACGCATGCACGCACACACTCACACATACACACATACGCACACACACACTCACACATACACACACATACGCACACACTCACACACACACTCACACATACACACACATACACATACGCACACACATACGCGCACACATACACTCACACGAATGCACACACACTCTCACACGCACACACACTCACACACACACATACGCACACACTCACACATATACACACACACACGCTCACACACAAGCACACGCACACACATACACACATACGCATGCACACACACACTCACACATACACTCACACACACACACTCACACACACACACATACACACGCACGCACACACTCACACACACACACACACACACACACACTCACACATACACACGCACGCACACACTCACACATACACACGCACACACTCACACATACACACACATACGCATGCACGCACACACTCACACATACACACACATACGCACGCACGCACGCACACACTCACACATACACACACATACACACGCACGCACACACTCACACACGCACGCACACACTCACACATACGCACGCACGCACACACTCACACATACGCACGCACGCACACACTCACACATACGCACGCACACACTCACACATACACACACATACACACGCACGCACACACTCACACACGCACACACTCACACATACACACATACGCACACACATACGCGCACACATACACTCACACGAATGCACACACACACACTCGCACGCACACACACTCTCACACGCGCACACACACTCACACACACACACATACGCACACACACTTGCACACACACAGACATACACACGCACACACTCACACACTCACACATATACACACACACACGCTCACACACAAGCACACACGCACACACATACACGCGCGCACACACACAATTGCATGCACACACACTCACACATATACACACACACTCACACACGCTCACACACACGCACACACGCACACACGCACACACATACACGCGCACACACACACAGAAGCACACACACACTCACACATACACACACATGCACACACTCACACACACACGCACACATACGCACTCACGCACACACTCGCACGCACACACACACAAACACACACACACATACGCACACACGCACGCACACACACAAATACACACACACACGCACGCACACTCACACACACACAAGTATACACACGCACACGCACACACACTCACACATACACACACGCTCACACACAAGCACACACGCGCACACACACACTCACACATACACTCACACACACACGCTCACACACATGCACACACACTCACACATACACACACACATACACGCACACACACACAATTGCACGCACACGCACACACACAAACGCACACACACACTCACACACACTCTCACACACATGCACACACACTCACACACATGCGCACACACTCACACGCGCGCACACACTCACACACACGCACACTTGCACGCACACACACACTCACACACACACACTTGCACACACACACTCGCACACACTCACACATACGCACGCACGCACACACTCACACATACGCACGCACACACTCACACATACACACACATACGCATGCACGCACACACTCACACACATACACACATTCCCACACACTCACACACACACACACATACACACGCACGCACACACTCACACACGCACACACTCACACATACACACATACGCACACACATACGCGCACACATACACTCACACGAATGCACACACACACTCTCGCACGCACACACACTCACACACACACACATACGCACACACACTTGCACACACACAGACGTACACACGCACACACTCACACACTCACACATATACACACACACACGCTCACACACAAGCACACGCACACACATACACGCACACACACACAATTGCATGCACACACACTCACACATACACACACATGCACACACACACATATACACACACTCACACACACTCACACACATGCGCACACACTCACACACACACTCACACGCGCACACTCACATGCACACACACTCACACACACGCACACTTGCACGCACACACACACTCACACACACACTTGCACATACACACACGCGCACACGCACACACACTCACACACTCGCACGCACACACACACACACTCGTGCACACACACACAATTGCACGCACACACACACTCGTGCACGCACACACACACTCTATCACACACACACACTCACACGCACACACATACACACACACATACTCACACATACACTCACGCACACACACTCACGCGCACACACAATCATGAATACACACATGCACACACACACACATACACATACACACAGACAAGCGCACGCACACACACGCGCACGCACACACACTCACACATTGGCGCACACGCACACACACTCACACATTCTCACACACATGCACACGTACACACACTCGCGCGCACACACACACTCACACATTCACACACACACACATACACACGCACACTCGCGCACACACACTTGCGCACACACACTCACATACACACACACGCAGACACACACTCACGCACACGTGCGCACATACACGCACACACACTCGCGCACACACACACGCACAATTGCACGCACACACACACAAACGCACACACTGACACGCACACATACGCACACACGCACATACACTCACACACACTCACATACACACGCGCACACACACTCACACGCACACACACTCGTGCACACACACACACACTTGCACGCACACACTCACATGCACACACACACACGCGCACACACACAAGCACACACTCGCACACACACACACATACACTCACACACACACATGCACATACACTCACACGCGCACACACACTCGCGCGCACACACACTGACACGCACACACATACACACACACACACGCACACACTCACACATACACACATACACACACACGCACACATACGCGCACACATACACTCACACGAACGCACACACACACACAAATGCACACACACTCACGCACACACACTCATGAATGCGCACACACACTCACACGCACACTCACACGCGCACACACACTCGCACGCACACACACACACACATACGCACACACATACGCACGCGCGCACACAAATACACACGCACGCACACACACACACACACAAGTGCGCACACACACACTCACACACAAGCACACACGCGTACACACACACTCACACATACACTCACACACACACAATTGCACGCACACACACAAACGCACGCACACACACAAACGCACGCACACACATACACACGCACACACATGCACACATACACACACACACACGCACACACACTCTCACACACACATGCACACACACTCACACACGCACACTTGCACGCACACACACACACTCACACACACACACACGCACACACTCATACACATGCACACACACTCTCACACACACACACGCGCGCGCACACACACACACGCGCACACACACTCTCACACACACACACACGCACACACACACACACACACACTCACACACACACTCACACACACACACTCACACACACACACTCACACACACACTCACACACACATACGCATGCACACACACACACACACACTCACACACACATAAGCATGCACACACACACTCACACATACGCACGCACGCACACACTCACACACACTCACACACACACTCACACACACACACACTCACACATACACATGCACACACTCACACGCACACACTCACACATATACACACACTCACACACACACGCATGCACACACTCACTCACACACACACACACACACACACACACACACGCACGCACACACTCACACACACACACTCACACACATACACACATACGCATGCACGCATACACTCACACATACACACGCACACACACACACACACACACACTCACACACACATACGCATGCAC
>NC_080722.1:2362500-2382500 GCF_019097595.1 Hemibagrus wyckioides | reverse complement strand
TGTTCTACACTCTCTCTAACATTCTCATATCTCTTCCAGGAATTAGCTTTAGATCAGAAGATCCTGCTCTAGATATAGTTTGAAGCTGTTTGTGTGTGTGTATGATAGCTATAGTGTGTGTGTGTGTATATGATAGCTATTGTGTGTGTGTGTGTGTGTGTATGTGTATGATAGCTATTGTGTGTGTGTGTGTATATGATAGCTATTGTGTGTGTGTGTGTGTGTATGTGTATGATAGCTATAGTGTGTGTGTGTGTGTATATGATAGCTATAGTGTGTGTGTGTGTGTGTGTGTGTGTGTATGATAGCTATTGTGTATGTGTGTGTATGATAGCTGTAGTGTGTGTGTGTGTGTGTGTGTGTATGATAGCTGTAGTGTGTGTGTGTGATAGCTATAGTGTGTGTGTGTATATGATAGCTATAGTGTGTGTGTGTGTGTGTGTATGATAGCTATTGTATGTGTGTGTGTGTATGATAGCTATTGTGTAGGTGTGTGTATGATAGCTGTAGTGTGTGTGTGTGTGTGTGTATGATAGCTGTAGTGTGTGTGTGTGATAGCTATAGTGTGTGTGTCTGTGTGTGTGTATGATAGCTATAGCGTGTGTGTGTGTATGATAGCTGTAGTGTGTGTGTGTGTGTATGATAGCTGTAGTGTGTGTGTGTGTGTGTGTGTGTGTACATGACAGGTCTAGTATGTGTGTGTGTGTATGATAGCTACTGTATAGTGTGTGTGTCTGTGTGTGTGTGTTTGATAGCTATAGTGTGTGTGTGTGTGTGTATGATAGCTGTAGTGTGTGTGTGTGTACATGACAGGTCTAGTATGTGTGTGTGTGTATGATAGCTACTGTATAGTGTGTGTGTGTGTGTTTGATAGCTATAGTGTGTGTGTGTACATGACAGGTCTAGTATGTGTGTGTGTGTGTATGATAGCTGTAGTGTGTGTGTGTGTGTACATGACAGGTCTAGTATGTGTGTGTGTGTATGATAGCTACTGTATAGTGTGTGTGTGTGTGTGTTTGATAGCTATAGTGTGTGTGTGTACATGACAGGTCTAGTATGTGTGTGTGTGTGTATGATAGCTGTAGTGTGTGTGTGTGTGTGTACATGACAGGTCTAGTATGTGTGTGTGTGTATGATAGCTATAGTGTGTGTTTGTGTGTGTGTATGATAGCTACACACACACACACACACACACACAACTGAATCTCTACTGTAACCCTTTCATTGTTTATTATTTTATCCCTGAGTCAGGAGATAGATGATGTGGTCATGTTTCCTGTGTTCAGTTTTCTGTTGTCCCTCAGTGCAGATGAAGAAGGTGTGTGTTGGTCTGCAGATGGAGAAGGTGCGTGTTGGTCTGCAGATGGAGAAGGTGTGTGTTGGTCTGCAGATGGAGAAGGTGCGTGTTGGTCTGCAGATGAAGAAGGTGTGTGTTGGTCTGCAGATGGAGAAGGTGCGTGTTGGTCTGCAGATGGAGAAGGTGCGTGTTGGTCTGCAGATGGAGAAGGTGCGTGTTGGTCTGCAGATGAAGAAGGTGTGTGTTGGTCTGCAGATGGAGAAGGTGCGTGTTGGTCTGCAGATGGAGAAGGTGCGTGTTGGTCTGCAGATGGAGAAGGTGCGTGTTGGTCTGCAGATGGAGAAGGTGCGTGTTGGTCTGCAGATGGAGAAGGTGCGTGTTGGTCTGCAGATGGAGAAGGTGCGTGTTGGTCTGCAGATGGAGAAGGTGCGTGTTGGTCTGCAGATGGAGAAGGTGCGTGTTGGTCTGCAGATGGAGAAGGTGCGTGTTGGTCTGCAGATGGAGAAGGTGCGTGTTGGTCTGTATGTGTGAGATGAACAAATTCCCACAAGTGAAGCTAGAGGGCAAGCAATCACAGCAGTTCCTCAGGACTCAGGACTCTGGACTCCTCGCTGAAGGAATAAACACATTTTTGATTATTTTTAAGCAAACTGTAAAGTGATTTTTTGCTCATTAATTTTTACCCATTTACTTCAATGATCATGAGAAATATAAATTTCCACTTTCCTTAAAGCCTTTCTTTCTTTCTTTCTTTCTTTCTTTCTTTCTTTCTTTCTTTCTTTCTTTCTTTTTAAATGTTCTATAGTTGTTGAGTAGTTGTTCTATATTTTAAGACATAATTCTGCCGTTATTTAAAATATTTTCACTTGTTCATAATGTTTTTGTGCAATATTTTTCTGATAAATGTGGTGTTTTTTTGTTTTTGTTTGTTTTAGGTTGGTTTTTTTTTTAACTATTTCGTTTTTTCTTTCTTCACTTTTAACAGTGGAAACTGAAACAAAACAGATTATAAATCATTATAAACACCAGAGAGTGGGATTATAAATCATTATAAACACCAGAGAGTGGGATTATAAATCATTATAAACACCAGAGAGTGGGATTATAAATCATTATAAACACCAGAGAGTGGGATTATAAATCATTATAAACACCAGAGAGTGGGATTATAAATCATTATAAACACCAGAGAGTGGGATTATAAATCATTATAAACACCAGAGAGTGGGATTATAAATCATTATAAACACCAGAGAGTGGGATTATAAATCATTATAAACACCAGAGAGTGGGATTATAAATCATTATAAACACCGGAGAGTGGGATTATAAATCATTACAAACACCAGAGAGTGGGATTATAAATCATTATAAACACCAGAGAGTGGGATTATAAAATCCATGGAGCAACCCATCTGGATGAGATGATTACTGTAGATGTAGCTATATAATTTTATACAGCTAATCTTACAAAGACAGGTGACCTGTTTGGTAGAGATAGCAAGATAGCTAAGTTAGCAAGCTATCAGGCTAAGAGTAGTGAGCTATACGAGAGAATGCTGCTAACAGTTTGCTAATGTCTTAAAATAGTGATGGTGCTAGTGCATGGAGGCTTCGGCATCATATTTATTCACTAGATGGCTGTTATGCAACATGCTCATTAGAATATTAGGCCACGCCCATCAGGACAGCTCTTAGTTCAGTGTGCTTCTAACATTTCCAGTGTTTTTTTTATTTACATTAAAATCTGCTGGATTTTCAGTAGATTTTTTCTCTCTCCAGTTCTTTGTGTTCTTTCTTTAAATTGTGTGAAAAGAAACAGAAACGTCCACAACGTGTTCTGAAGATACCACAGGAGACGAGTGACCTAGAAAACAGACGTCTCTGTTCAGCTTCAGGAAAATGCTGGAAGTGTGCCGTGTGACTAGCGGAAGATGGCCAGGAGTCAGCAGCTGGAGCAGGATGGTACACTGAGCAGAGAGGGGGAGGGAGGGAAGAAAGGAGTGAGTGAGTGAGTGAGTATATAAGTGAGTATATAAGTGAGTGAGTGAGTGAGTATATGAGTGAGTGAGTGAGTATATGAGTGAGTGAGTATATGTGAGTGAGTGAGTGAGTATATGAGTGAGTGAGTGAGTATATGAGTGAGTATATGAGTGAGTGAGTGAGTATATGAGTGAGTATATGAGTGAGTATATGAGTGAGTGAGTGAGTGAGTATATGAGTGAGTGAGTATATAAGTGAGTGAGTGAGTGAGTATATGAGTGAGTGAGTATATGAGTGAGTGAGTGAGTATATGAGTGAGTGAGTGAGTATATGAGTGAGTGAGTGAGTATATGAGTGAGTGAGTATATAAGTGAGTGAGTATATAAGTGAGTATATGAGTGAGTGAGTATATAAGTGAGTGAGTGAGTATATGAGTGAGTGAGTGAGTATATGAGTGAGTATATGAGAGTGAGTGAGTGAGTATATGAGTGAGTGAGTATATAAGAGAGTGAGTATGTGAGTGAGTGAGTATATGAGTGAGTGAGTATATAAGTGAGTGAGTGAGTATATGAGTGAGTATATGAGAGTGAGTGAGTGAGTATATGAGTGAGTGAGTATATAAGAGAGTGAGTATGTGAGTGAGTGAGTATATGAGTGAGTGAGTATATAAGTGAGTATATGAGTGAGTATATGAGTGAGTGAGTATATGAGTGAGTGAGTGAGTATATGAGTGAGTGAGTGAGTATATGAGTGAGTGAGTATATGAGTGAGTGAGTATATGAGTGAGTGAGTAAGTATATGAGTGAGTGAGTATATGAGTGAGTGAGTATATGAGTGAGTGAGTATATGAGTGAGTGAGTATATGAGAGTGAGTGAGTGAGTATATAAGAGAGTGAGTATGTGAGTGAGTGAGTATATGAGTGAGTATATGAGTGAGTATATGAGTATGTGAGTGAGTGAGTATATGAGTGAGTGAGTGAGTATATAAGTGAGTGAGTGAGTATATAAGTGAGTGAGTGAGTATATGAGAGTGAGTGAGTGAGTATATAAGAGAGTGAGTATGTGAGTGAGTGAGTATATGAGTGAGTATATGAGTGAGTGAGTGAGTATATGAGTGAGTGAGTATATGAGTGAGTGAGTGAGTATATAAGTGAGTGAGTGAGTATATAAGTGAGTGAGTGAGTATATGAGTGAGTGAGTGAGTATATGAGTGAGTGAGTATATGAGTGAGTGAGTATATGAGTGAGTGAGTATATGAGTGAGTGAGTATATGAGTGAGTGAGTATATGAGTGAGTGAGTGAGTATATGAGTGAGTGAGTATATAAGTGAGTGAGTGAGTGAGTATATGAGTGAGTGAGTGAGTATATGAGTGAGTGAGTATATGAGTGAGTGAGTATATAAGTGAGTGAGTGAGTATATGAGTGAGTGAGTATATAAGTGAGTGAGTATATAAGTGAGTGAGTGAGTATATGAGTGAGTGAGTGAGTATATGAGTGAGTGAGTATATGAGTGAGTGAGTATATGAGTGAGTGAGTATATAAGTGAGTGAGTGAGTATATGAGTGAGTGAGTGAGTATATGAGTGAGTATATGAGTGAGTGAGTATGTGAGTGAGTGAGTGAGTATATGAGTGAGTGAGTATATAAGTGAGTGAGTATATAAGTGAGTGAGTGAGTATATGAGAGTGAGTGAGTGAGTATATAAGAGAGTGAGTATATAAGAGAGTGAGTATGTGAGTGAGTGAGTATATGAGTGAGTGAGTATATGAGTGAGTGAGTGAGTATATAAGTGAGTGAGTATATAAGTGAGTGAGTGAGTATATAAGTGAGTGAGTATATGAGTGAGTGAGTATATGAGTGAGTGAGTATATGAGTGAGTGAGTATATAAGTGAGTGAGTATATGAGTGAGTGAGTATATGAGTGAGAGTATATGAGTGAGTGAGTATATAAGTGAGTGAGTGAGTATATGAGTGAGTGAGTGAGTATATGAGTGAGTGAGTATATAAGTGAGTGAGTGAGTATATGAGTGAGTATATGAGAGTGAGTGAGTGAGTATATAAGTGAGTGAGTATATAAGAGAGTGAGTATGTGAGTGAGTGAGTATATGAGTGAGTGAGTATATAAGTGAGTATATGAGTGAGTATATGAGTATGTGAGTGAGTGAGTATATAAGTGAGTGAGTATATGAGTGAGTGAGTATATAAGTGAGTGAGTATATAAGTGAGTGAGTGAGTATATGAGTGAGTATATGAGAGTGAGTGAGTGAGTATATGAGTGAGTGAGTATATAAGTGAGTGAGTGAGTATATGAGTGAGTATATGAGAGTGAGTGAGTATATAAGTGAGTGAGTATATAAGAGAGTGAGTATGTGAGTGAGTGAGTATATAAGTGAGTATATGAGTGAGTATATGAGTATGTGAGTGAGTATATGAGTGAGTGAGTATATGAGTGAGTATATGAGTATGTGAGTGAGTGAGTATATGAGTGAGTGAGTGAGTATATGAGTGAGTGAGTATATAAGTGAGTGAGTATATAAGTGAGTGAGTATATGAGTGAGTGAGTGAGTATATGAGTGAGTGAGTATATGAGTGAGTGAGTGAGTATATGAGTGAGTGAGTATATGAGTGAGTGAGTATATGAGTGAGTGAGTATATAAGTGAGTGAGTGAGTATATGAGTGAGTGAGTATATAAGTGAGTGAGTGAGTATATGAGTGAGTATATGAGTGAGTGAGTATATGAGTGAGTGAGTATATGAGTGAGTGAGTATATGAGAGTGAGTATATGAGAGTGAGTATATGAGATTGAGTATGTGAGTATGTGAGTGAGTGAGTATATAAGTGAGTGAGTATATAAGTGAGTATATGAGTGAGTGAGTATGTGAGTGAGTGAGTATATGAGTGAGTGAGTATATGAGTGAGTGAGTATATAAGTGAGTGAGTGAGTATATGAGTGAGTGAGTGAGTATATGAGTGAGTGAGTATATGAGTGAGTGAGTATATGAGTGAGTGAGTATATAAGTGAGTGAGTGAGTATATGAGTGAGTGAGTGAGTATATGAGTGAGTGAGTATATAAGTGAGTGAGTGAGTATATGAGTGAGTGAGTGAGTATATGAGTGAGTATATGAGTGAGTGAGTATATAAGTGAGTGAGTGAGTGAGTATATGAGTGAGTGAGTATATGAGTGAGTGAGTGAGTATATGAGTGAGTGAGTGAGTATATGAGTGAGTGAGTATGTGAGTGAGTGAGTATATGAGTGAGTGAGTATGAGTGAGTGAGTATGAGTGAGTATATAAGAGAGTGAGTATATGAGTGAGTGAGTATATGAGTGAGTGAGTATATAAGAGAGTGAGTATGAGTGAGTATATGAGTGAGTGAGTATATGAGTGAGTGAGTGAGTGAGTATATAAGTGAGTGAGTGAGCATATGAGTGAGTGAGTGAGTATATGAGTGAGTGAGTATATGAGTGAGTGAGTGAGTATATGAGTGAGTGAGTGAGTATATGAGTGAGTGAGTATATAAGTGAGTGAGTGAGTATATAAGTGAGTGAGTGAGTATATGAGTGAGTGAGTATATGAGAGTGAGTGAGTGAGTATATAAGAGAGTGAGTATGTGAGTGAGTGAGTATATGAGTGAGTATATGAGTATGTGAGTGAGTGAGTATATGAGTGAGTGAGTGAGTATATGAGTGAGTGAGTATATGAGTGAGTGAGTGAGTATATGAGTGAGTGAGTATATAAGTGAGTATATGAGTGAGTATATGAGTATGTGAGTGAGTGAGTATATGAGTGAGTGAGTATATGAGTGAGTATATGAGTATGTGAGTGAGTGAGTATATGAGTGAGTGAGTATATGAGTGAGTGAGTAAGTATATGAGTGAGTGAGTATATGAGTGAGTGAGTATATGAGTGAGTGAGTGAGTATGAGTGAGTGAGTGAGTATATGAGTGAGTGAGTATATGAGTGAGTGAGTGAGTATATGAGTGAGTGAGTAAGTATATGAGTGAGTGAGTATATGAGTGAGTGAGTATATGAGTGAGTGAGTATATGAGTGAGTGAGTATATGAGAGTGAGTGAGTGAGTATATAAGAGAGTGAGTATGTGAGTGAGTGAGTATATGAGTGAGTATATGAGTGAGTATATGAGTATGTGAGTGAGTGAGTATATGAGTGAGTGAGTGAGTATATGAGTGAGTGAGTATATGAGTGAGTGAGTGAGTATATAAGTGAGTGAGTGAGTATATAAGTGAGTGAGTGAGTATATGAGTGAGTGAGTGAGTATATGAGTGAGTGAGTATATGAGTAAGTGAGTATATGAGTGAGTGAGTATATAAGTGAGTGAGTGAGTATATGAGTGAGTGAGTATATAAGTGAGTGAGTATATAAGTGAGTGAGTGAGTGAGTATATGAGTGAGTGAGTATATGAGTGAGTGAGTATATGAGTGAGTGAGTATATGAGTGAGTGAGTATATAAGTGAGTGAGTGAGTATATGAGTGAGTGAGTGAGTATATGAGTGAGTGAGTATATAAGTGAGTGAGTGAGTATATGAGTGAGTGAGTGAGTATATGAGTGAGTGAGTATATAAGTGAGTGAGTGAGTATATAAGTGAGTGAGTGAGTATATGAGTGAGTGAGTGAGTATATGAGAGTGAGTGAGTGAGTATATAAGTGAGTGAGTATATAAGAGAGTGAGTATGTGAGTGAGTGAGTATATAAGTGAGTGAGTATATAAGAGAGTGAGTATGTGAGTGAGTGAGTATATGAGTGAGTGAGTATATGAGTGAGTATATGAGTATGTGAGTGAGTGAGTATATGAG
The DNA here is from genome assembly GCF_019097595.1 of Hemibagrus wyckioides. Classification (NCBI taxonomy): domain Eukaryota; kingdom Metazoa; phylum Chordata; class Actinopteri; order Siluriformes; family Bagridae; genus Hemibagrus; species Hemibagrus wyckioides. Next base: position 2,374,407 of record NC_080722.1, on the reverse strand, counting down.
TGAGTGAGTGAGTGAGTATGAGTGAGTGAGTATATAAGTGAGTGAGTATATAAGTGAGTGAGTATATAAGTGAGTGAGTGAGTATATGAGTGAGTGAGTGAGTATATGAGTGAGTGAGTATATGAGTGAGTGAGTGAGTATATGAGTGAGTGAGTATATGAGTGAGTGAGTATATGAGTGAGTGAGTATATAAGTGAGTGAGTGAGTATATGAGTGAGTGAGTATATAAGTGAGTGAGTGAGTATATGAGTGAGTATATGAGTGAGTGAGTATATGAGTGAGTGAGTGAGTATATGAGTGAGTGAGTATATGAGAGTGAGTATATGAGATTGAGTATGTGAGTATGTGAGTGAGTGAGTATATAAGTGAGTGAGTATATAAGTGAGTATGTGAGTGAGTGAGTGAGTATATGAGTGAGTGAGTATATAAGAGAGTGAGTATATGAGTGAGTATGAGTGAGTATATAAGAGAGTATATGAGTGAGTGAGTATATAAGAGAGTGAGTATATGAGTGAGTGAGTATATGAGTGAGTGAGTATATAAGAGAGTGAGTATATGAGTGAGTGAGTATATAAGTGAGTATATGAGTGAGTGAGTATATAAGAGAGTGAGTATATGAGTGAGTGAGTATATAAGTGAGTATATGAGTGAGTATATAAGAGAGTATATGAGTGAGTGAGTATATAAGAGAGTGAGTATATGAGTGAGTGAGTATATAAGTGAGTATATGAGTGAGTGAGTATATAAGAGAGTGAGTATGAGTGAGTATATGAGTGAGTGAGTATATAAGTGAGTGAGTGAGTATATGAGTGAGTGAGTGAGTATATGAGTGAGTGAGTATGTGAGTGAGTGAGTATATGAGTGAGTGAGTGAGTATATGAGTGAGTGAGTATGTGAGTGAGTGAGTATATGAGTGAGTGAGTATGAGTGAGTGAGTATGAGTGAGTATATAAGAGAGTGAGTATATGAGTGAGTGAGTATATGAGTGAGTGAGTATATGAGTGAGTATATGAGTGAGTGAGTATATAAGAGAGTGAGTATGAGTGAGTATGAGTGAGTATATGAGTGAGTGAGTATATGAGTGAGTGAGTGAGTATATAAGTGAGTGAGTGAGCATATGAGTGAGTGAGTATATGAGTGAGTGAGTATATGAGTGAGTGAGTATATGAGTGAGTGAGTATATGAGTGAGTGAGTATATGAGTGAGTGAGTATGTGAGTGAGTGAGTATATAAGTGAGTGAGTGAGTATATGAGTGAGTGAGTATATGAGTGAGTGAGTATATGAGTGAGTGAGTATGTGAGTGAGTATATAAGTGAGTGAGTATATAAGTGAGTGAGTATATAAGTGTGTGAGTGAGTATATGAGTGAGTGAGTATATAAGTGAGTGAGTATATGAGTGAGTGAGTATGAGTGAGTGAGTATGAGTGAGTATATGAGTGAGTGAGTATATAAGTGAGTATGTGAGTGAGTGAGTATATGAGAGAGTATATGAGAGTGAGTATATGAGTGAGTGAGTATATAAGTGAGTATGTGAGTGAGTGAGTATATAAGTGAGTGAGTGAGTATATAAGTGAGTATGTGAGTGAGTGAGTATATAAGAGAGTGAGTATATGAGTGAGTGAGTATGAGTGAGTATATGAGTGAGTGAGTGAGTATATGAGTGAGTGAGTATGTGAGTGAGTGAGTATATGAGTGACTGAGTGAGTATATGACTGAGTGAGTATATGACTGAGTGAGTATATGACTGAGTGAGTATATGAGTGAGTGAGTATATGAGTGAGTATATGAGAGTGAGTATGTGAGTGAGTGAGTATATGAGTGAGTGAGTATATAAGTGAGTGAGTGAGTATATGTGAGTATGTGAGTGAGTATATAAGAGAGTGAGTATATGAGTGAGTGAGTATGAGTGAGTATATGAGTGAGTGAGTATATGAGAGTGAGTATGTGAGTGAGTGAGTATGAGTGAGTGAGTATATAAGCGAGTATGTGAGTGAGTGAGTATATAAGTGAGTATGTGAGTGAGTGAGTATATGAGTGAGTGAGTATATGAGTGAGTGAGTATGAGTGAGTGAGTATGAGTGAGTATATGAGTGAGTGAGTATATAAGAGAGTGAGTATATGAGTGAGTATATGAGTGAGTGAGTATATAAGTGAGTATGTGAGTGAGTGAGTATATGAGAGAGTATATGAGAGAGTATATGAGAGTGAGTATGTGAGTGAGTGAGTATATGAGTGAGTGAGTATATAAGTGAGTATGTGAGTGAGTGAGTATATAAGTGAGTGAGTGAGTATATAAGTGAGTATGTGAGTGAGTGAGTATATAAGAGAGTGAGTATATGAGTGAGTGAGTATGAGTGAGTATATGAGTGAGTAGATGAGTGAGTGAGTATATAAGTGAGTATATGAGTGAGTATATGAGTGAGTATATGAGTGAGTGAGTATATAAGTGAGTATATGAGTGAGTGAGTATATGTGAGTATATGAGTGAGTATATGAGTGAGTGAGTATATAAGTGAGTATATAAGTGAGTATATGAGTGAATATGAGTGAGTATATAAGAGAGTGAGTATATGAGTGAGTGAGTATATAAGTGAGTATATGAGTGAGTGAGTATATGAGAGTGAGTATATGAGTGAGTATATGAGTGAGTGAGTATATAAGTGAGTATATGAGTGAGTATATGAGTGAGTGAGTATATAAGTGAGTATATGAGTGAATATGAGTGAGTATATAAGAGAGTGAGTATATGAGTGAGTGAGTATATAAGTGAGTATATGAGTGAGTGAGTATATGAGAGTGAGTATATGAGTGAGTATATGAGTGAGTGAGTATATGAGTGAGTGAGTATATAAGAGAGTGAGTATATGAGTGAGTGAGTATATAAGAGAGTGAGTATATGAGTGAGTGAGTATATAAGAGAGTGAGTATATGAGTGAGTGAGTATATGAGTGAGTGAGTATATGAGTTAGTGAGTATATAAGAGAGTGAGTATATGAGTGAATATGAGTGAGTGAGTATATAAGAGAGTGAGTATATGAGTGAGTGAGTATATAAGAGAGTGAGTATATGAGTGAGTGAGTATATAAGAGAGTGAGTATATGAGTGAGTGAGTATATGAGTTAGTGAGTATATAAGAGAGTGAGTATATGAGTGAATATGAGTGAGTGAGTATATAAGAGAGTGAGTATATGAGTGAGTGAGTATATAAGTGAGTATATGAGTGAGTGAGTATATAAGAGAGTGAGTATATGAGTGAATATATGAGTGAGTGAGTATATAAGAGAGTGAGTATATGAGTGAGTGAGTATATGAGTGAGTGAGTATATAAGTGAGTATATGAGTGAGTGAGTATATAAGAGAGTGAGTATGAGTGAGTATATGAGTGAGTGAGTATATAAGTGAGTGAGTGAGTATATGAGTGAGTGAGTGAGTATATGAGTGAGTATATGAGTGAGTGAGTATATGAGTGAGTGAGTATATAAGAGAGTGAGTATATGAGTGAATATGAGTGAGTGAGTATATAAGAGAGTGAGTATATGAGTGAGTGAGTATATAAGTGAGTATATGAGTGAGTGAGTATATGAGTGAGTGAGTATATAAGAGAGTGAGTATATGAGTGAGTATATGAGTGAGTGAGTATATGAGTGAATATGAGTGAGTGAGTATATAAGAGAGTGAGTATATGAGTGAGTGAGTATATAAGTGAGTATATGAGTGAGTGAGTATATAAGAGAGTGAGTATATGAGTGAGTGAGTATATGAGTGAGTGAGTATATAAGAGAGTGAGTATATGAGTGAATATATGAGTGAGTGAGTATATAAGAGAGTGAGTATATGAGTGAGTATATGAGTGAATATATGAGTGAGTGAGTATATGAGTATATGAGTGAGTGAGTATATAAGAGAGTGAGTATATGAGTGAGTATATGAATGAGTATATGAGTGAGTGAGTATATAAGTGAGTGAGTGAGTATATGAGTGAGTGATTATATAATTGAGTGAGTGAGTATATAAGTGAGTGAGTGAGTATATGAGTGAGTGAGTGAGTATATAAGTGAGTGAATATATATGTGAGTGAGTATATGAGTGAGTGAGTGAGTATGAGTGAGTGAGTGAGTATATGAGTGAGTATATGAGTGAGTGAGTATGAGTGAGTGAGTATATGAGTGAGTATATGAGTGAGTGAGTGAGTATATGAGTGAGTATATGAGTGAGTGAGTATATGAGTGAGTGAGTGAGTATACAAGTGAGTGAGTATATAAGTGAGTGAGTATATATGTGTGAGTGAGTGAGTGAATGAGTGAGTGAGTGTGTGAATCAGTGATTGAATCAGTGAGTGAATGTGTGAATAAGTGAGTGAGTGTGTGAATGTGTTTGAGTGAATGTGAGTGAGTGTGTGAATAAAAGTGTTAATAATCTGCCAGGGTTTATGATGGAGTCAGTTAGAGAAGTGTAAACACTGCAGGATTTAGAAGAGGATTAAACAGGAGTTCACGCTTCATGTTTCATCACTCAGATAAATCTAAAGTAAATGTGGACACACCACTTTATCAAGACATCTAGTGTTCAAGACAAATGGAAACTATTATCTCTTAAAAAATGTAGATTATTTCTAATTTATGTGTGAATTAATTCAGAGATATTCAAATTAAAAATCAGGTCTGTTTTGATTTGTGTGTTTATTTTGTCTTATTTTAAATATTGAAATAAAATGGTATTTTTTTTAGATCTATTATATATTATATATTACGTATATATTTTTAAAATATGTTTTTTATATTAATATTTTTATATTTTTATTTTTATATATTTTTTATTTTTATATGAAAATATATTGTGAATTATTTATGAATAAATCATTTTAAATGTCATTTTAAGTCAGGTTGCCATAGTGAAACACAAAATAAACCTTCTTAATATTTTTTTTTAATTGTAATAAATTTATATTAATTAATTAAATCATATTAATTATTATTTTATTTGACTTTTTTAAAATAAAGTAAATAATAAAATTAGTAATATCTAAGATATAAATTTGTTTTTTTGTTTGTTTTTTTGTTGTTATTTGTGTACTTAAACACCGGTGATCTGTAAATATTGTGCAAGTATTAACAAATGTTAATATTAAGCTCCAACTTTAGCTCCTGTTCTGAGAGGATCAGAAGAACAAATCAGTGATTTGTTTTGGGTGAATCATTTAAGTGACTCATGAGTCATTTGACTCATTAGTGTCATCTCTGAGTCTTCTTTACGTCTTCACACAGAAACAGCGCGAGGTTTGTAAAGACTCGGGGTGTGTACACATCTTCACCTGTGTGTGTGTGTGTGTGTGTGTGTGAGAGTGCGGTCTGTGTTCAGTTCAGAGACTGAAGTAGAGTTTTGGAGAGACGACTGATGAGAACCGTGAGCGCTGAGCTCCAGAGAGAAACCTTTTACACTGGAATGCAGTGGAACACCTGAGTCTTATTACACACAGAGCAGAGAGTGTGTGTGGAGGACTGACAGAAGTGGAGTAGGGGTGTGTGTGTGTGTGTGTGTGTCTGTGAAAATATGTGCATGTGTGTGTATGTATTTGTGTGTGTGTGTGTGTATGAGAATGTCCACCTGATTTTCCCTTAATAAACAGTCAGAAATAAAAAATCCAAAAGTGAAGCCACAAACTAAAAGCAGCATCAAATCAGTGGGTCGCGAGAGCGTGAGAGCGAGAGCAGTAATCAGAACAATCAGGCCCCAGCGGCATTCAGAAGTGTTCTGAGGAGCTCAGGAGTGCTCCAGAACAGAGGCTCGGAAGTGTTTGTACTCTGATGAGCTCTGATGAGTGGGCAGGGCTAATCATGCCGCGATCCCTCTCACCAATCACAAAGCTATATGTACACACTTCCTCTCTGTGACACTGACACTGGTGGAGAGAAGCGACACAGGAAAAAGTAACAAGGTTTTCAGAGTGAGCTTTATGTCTGTAACAAGGAACACACACACACACACACACACACTGCACACAGACTACACACACACTGCACAAACACAGTGCGTGCACACACAGTGCACACACACACATACTGTACACACACACACACACACACATACTGCACACACACACACACAGTGCACACACACACATACTGCACACACACACATACTGCACACGCACACACGCACACACACACGCACACACAGTGCACACACTGCACACACACACGCACACACAGTGCACACACTGCACACACACACACACACACATACACACACACACACAAACACACAGTTCTGATAACCACAGTGTTTGATCAGATATTTCAGACAGAACACTGTTTAAATAAACAATATACAAGGTTTCCCAGCAGAACACTGACCAAAGCAGGACACTGCCTCCTCCAGCTCACCTTCTTCCCATAATGCATCCTGGTGCCATGTGTTCCCCAGGTAAGAGAGGCACACGCACCCGGCCATCCACGTGATGTAAAAGAGAACGTGATTCATCAGACCAGGCCACATTCTTCCACTGCTCCGGGGTCCAATTCTGATGCTCATGTGCCCATTGCTGGTGCTTTTAGCAGTGCACAGGGGTCACTACGGGCACCCTGACCAGTCTGCAGCCCCATATGCAACAAACTGTCCTGCACTGTGTATTCTGTCCCCTTTCTATCAGAACCAGCATTAACTTCAGCAATTTGAGCAAATTCAAATTAAAATGTTATTTATCACACACAAAAAAATGCTGCTGGGCCTTCTTCACCAGGGTGTTAACGTGACAAGGCCATAACAGGTCCTGCATGATGTGAACACCTAGGTACTGGAAACTGTCCACTCTCTCCACTGCGGGTCCCATTGATAGCGAGGGGCTGGTGATTCCTCTCCTGCTTTGACTGAAGTCCACTATCAGCTCCTTAGTCTCGCTGATGTTCAGGAGGAGATTGTTGTCCTGGCACCAATGTCTCCAGGTTTTTAATCTCCTCTAGGTAGGGCATCTTGTGGTTGTTGAAGATCAGGCCCACCACCACAGAATCATCTGCAAACTTGATGTCAGTGGAGCAGGAAGTGGCCACACAGTCGTAGGTGTACAGTGAGTACAGTAGGGGGTTCAGAACACAACCCTGGGGGGCTTCAGTGCTGAGGGTGAGTGAGGGTGAGACATGGTTGCCCACTCCTACTGCCTGTGGTCTGTCTGTCAGGAAGTTGGAGATCCATTGACACAGGGTCGGGCTGAGGCCCGAGGGCTGAGGATCTTCAATTTAGTGGTGAGTATGGAGGGAATTATGGTGTTAAACTCTGAACTGTAGTCAACAAACAGCATCTTAACATAGTTCCCCTTCCTGCTGTCCAGGTGGCTTAGGGCTGTGTAATGGAGGTGTGCGATGGGGTCCTCAGTAGATTGGTTGGGCTGGTATGCAAACTGAGGTCCAGCGTGCCAGGTAGGGAAAAAGTGATGAAGTCTGATTAGGCTTTCGAAGCACTTCATCACTACTGAGGTCAGGGCTACTGGGTGGTAGTCGTTGAGGCAGGCAAGCTGGGATTTGTTGGGGACAGGAACAATGGTGGACCGTTTGAAGCACGTCGAGATTATAGACTGTCCCAGGGAGAGGTTGAATTTTTCAGTGAACACAGATGCAAGCTGGTCGTCAAAGGCCTTCAGGACCCAACTCGTGATGCCATCTGGTCCTGCTGCTTTCCTGGTGTTTACTCTCCTGAATGCCTTTCTTATGTCGTGCTCCGAGATGATGAATGTGTTTTCCTCTCCGGCGTTCTCTGTGTGCCGTTAGCGCTGTGAGCTGCAGCTTCAAAGCGAGCATAAAAGGTATTTAGCTCATCTGCCAGAGAAGCATCTGCATTCACCGTTCTGGAAGATGCTGTTCTGTAGTCCATTACTGTTCTTAGAACCTGCCACAGACTCCTAGAGCCACTTTTATGAAATTGTGACTCTAGTTTCTTTCAATAGTGCCGATTCGCCTCCTTCACCACTCTGCGCACACTGTAGGATGCAGCTTTATACTCGTCCATGTTTCCACTGGCGAGCCCCATGTTGTAGAGTGGCCACTGATTGGTCCGTCCAGCATGTGACATCCTGCTGAACTGGGTTTTCCTGCTTTAGCCTTTGTTTATATCTAGGCATGAGGAAGATGATGCAGCATCATGGTGTTGTGTCTGGTGAAAAGTCAGAGCTTCATGCAAAACCCGTAAAGCAGTGTCCGTGTCCGACTGAGGTGGAATATAAACGGCGCTTACTATGAACGAACCAAATTCCTGAGGAAGGTAGAAAGGGCACCATTTGATGGACACAAGTTCCAGGTTGGGTGAGCAGGAGCGTGTACAGTAAGTAGTGAAATGCGTGGTGTCACACTGACTGTTGTTTACCATCAGACATGCTCCACCTCCTCTTGTCTTTGCCTCCATTGTTCTGTCCATGCGGTGAAACCAGAAGGACTCGGCCAGCTGGATGGTGTGGTCTGGTACCACTGGGTGCAGCTATGTCTCGGTGAAGCAGAGAAGGTTGCAGTCCCGAATGTCTCTCTGGAACTTTACCCTGGCCCTGAGGTCATCAAGCTTGTTTTCCAGAGACTGGACATTGGCTGACTGGATGCTAGGCAAGAGAGCCTGGTGTGTGCATGCTCTTGGCCTGTCCTGATGCCAGCTCGTTTGGTCCTCGGCCGCCGACTTGGGTTGCGTCCTTTATTCCTTAGAATCTAGCTCGGCTAGCATGAGTCCGGGTTTAAAAACGGAGGTAGGTGAGTAGATTGCAATAAGAGTGTCTTCGACATATGTAATAATGTCCATTGTGTAGGCAGATGTGTTCCAATGGGGTCCGGAGTGCAGAAAATAAACAAAAACAAACAAGTATGGTTGGAGCACTGGCGCCATCTTGGTCTTCTAAGCTTAGTCTTAGTCAACAGTAGCTCGTCTTTTGGATCAAACCACACGGGCCATCCCCACGTGCATCAATGAGCCGTCCATGACCCTGTCGCTGCTTCACCACTGTTCCTTCCTTGGACCACTTTTGATAGATACTGACCACTGCAGACCGGGAACACCCCACAAGAGCTGCAGTTTTGGAGATGCTCTGATTCAGTGGTCTAGCCATCACAATTTGGCCCTTTGTCAAACTCAAAGCTCAAATCCTTACACTTGTCCATTTTTCCTGCTTCTAACATCAACTTTGAGAACAAAATGTTCACCTGCTGCCTCTAATATATCCCACCCACTAACAGGTGCCAGGATGAGGAGATACTCTTATTCACTTCACCTGGCACTGCTTATGATGTTATACCTGATCGGTGTAATAACAATAATATTTAATAATATAAATAATAATAATATTTATAAATGATATAAATAAAAGAATTTAGTTGACTTTATTTTAATGTGGTTATGATGTGCTGGTTCTGTGTATTTATTGTGTGTATTTATTATATTGTGTTTTGCATGTGTGTTTGTGCATGGTGTGTATGTGTTTGTGCATGGTGTGTATGTGTTTGTGCATGGTGTGTATGTTTGTGCATGGTGTGTATGTGTTTGTGCATGGTGTGTATGTGTTTGTGCATGGTGTGTGTGTTTGTGCATGGTGTGTATGTGTTTGTGCATGGTGTGTGTGTGTTCTTGGCTCTGTTTGAACTCATGGAACACAGCCCTGGAGAAATTTCTGGTATTGTGTAATTAGTTTTTTTTTAAGTGCACGTCAGGTTCAGTATATAAACTCAGAGTTTCCCGCGTTCAGGACAACACTGAATCTTTCTTTTAATTAACACCAGCTACACTCCAGCTACATCTCTAGCTACAACTCCAACTCCACAGAGGTTGAGAGATGATGGTGACTACCACTTTCAGCGTGTTCGTCTTCGCTGTAGCGCTGATCGTCACCGACGGCTCCTTGGGCACCGGTATGTTAACACTTTTGTTACACGTGTTCATAAAGCCTTATGTAAATAAAGCCTAAGCTTACTTAGGAATTGAAGATGAATGCAACAGTTTTATTGAGCCACAGGAACTGGTGGCTCAAGCAGTTAAGGCTCTGGGTCACTGATTGGAAGGTTGGGGGTTTGAGCCCTAGTTCTGACAAGCTAATGCTGTTGGCTCCCTGAGCAGAACCCTTAACCCTCCCTGCGCCTCTCTGCACTGTATAATGGCTGACCCTGCACTCTGACCCCCAGCTTCATAATAAGTAGGCAAAAACTTATAAATTTCCCATTGGGATGAATAAAGTATCTATCTAAAACATTCTACATACACACATTTTCCTGGAACAACACCTCTATATTTCAGGATCAGATACAGGAAGCTCATACAGTTATGACCTCTCGAACTCGTCTGACCTGAGGAAGCTCTACAACTCGAAGGTTTATCAGGCTGTCTGGCTGACGCGGCCGCTGGAGGGCTTGAGCTTTCAGAAAGGAATATTGAGTCACTCAGGAGTCAGGTACATCACCACACCGCATCGTTCAGCTCTGCTTTATAAAGCCTGACCCACAGACATCAGCGTCAACATTTATTACATCATTTACTGACCTTACGGTCATTTCATGTGAGGTTTTAATGTTTTACTCATTAATTGATGTTTAAAGAAATCACTTCATTTTGTGTGTGCACATAGATCTTTATCTGATGACTCTGATATCGCTCTGTCCTTCAGTTCTTTACGGGACATGAAACAAAAGCGTGTGTTCATGTCACTTGTTTAACGTTAAATTTTTGTGTGTGATGATTCTAGAGTGACTCTGGCAGATGGGACGAAGTGGCTGGTGCATAAAGGAAACAATTTTGGGAAATCCTCTCAGACGGTGGTGGTGGATGCACGACACATGAGCAAGAGTTGGAAGGTAGGAACATCTGGAATTTATCCAATATATTTACTTTAGAGTTATGATTTATTTATTCGTTATTCCAAGTGTAATGGAGGCCAGGGGCTACAGTCTTTAGCCTCCTTGTTAGAGCGCCTGCCTCCCATGCTGGAGACCCAGGTTCGAGACCCGCTTGGAGAGGTTATGAGTAGGGTTACATTGGTGACCTGGATGGGAGTGAGGTTTAGGGGGGGTGAGCGTAATGGAGGCCAGAGAGGTGTTGTGCAGGTAAACCTCACTCCCCTGATCTCAAGAGTTGAGCTAACGACTTTAGACCCGGGTTCGAGACCCACTTGAAGCAGTTGCGAGTAGGACCCAGGGGGGTTACATGAGGCACTGATGGGTTTATTTTTTTCCACAGGTCAAGAAGACTAAGAACTTCCGTGGCAGTAAAATGGTGTCAGATTTCGTGAAAGCAGGAGGAGCTAATTACAATCTGCTGTTCAATAACTGTCACAACGCCGCAAAGAGGATGATGCAGGGTTACACAACTGTGATGTAGTGGCCTGCAGAAACGCTAAACGTTTCATTTGAATATCTTCTGATTGTTCAAGACAAGTTTCATTCTCTCTTCTCTTTAGTGTGTGATTGTTTACTCTGTATCTATCTATCTATCTATCTATCTATCTATCTATCTATCTATCTATCTATCTATCTATCTATCTATCTCTCTCTCTCTCTCTCTCTCTCTCACACACACACAGATAAATGTTGAGAATGTGACTGAGCTCTTCTGGGAGGTGGGGCTTCATTTATGTGGGATAAATAGGGACGGTGACTTTTATTTTAATAGTTTTCTCACACACACTTTAATGGTAAGAGGCTTTAGTGCAGATAGAGTGTACATGGCAGAGTCTAGTGCCCTCTGTAGTACACTAGAAGGGAGAACAGAGTGAATGCTGATAAAATATCTGGAATTTAATGGAACTTTTTTCAGCATAATGAATCAATAGTAGAGATAAAGAATAACGTAAATCTAAACTTTATCACTTTTTTCTGTACTTCTGTAAAGTGTTAACAGCACTATACAAATAAACTGAATTGAATTGAATTGAATTGAATTGAATTGAACTGAAC
>NC_080722.1:2337500-2357500 GCF_019097595.1 Hemibagrus wyckioides | reverse complement strand
ACTCCAGACAAACTGGTGTCTGATCTCAGCGCTTACCAACCAGCACTAAGGCCTGGGGTGGGAGGCGTAATCCCAGGTTTCCCACCTGCTCTGTAATTTACCTGAATGCTTGACCTGGTTAATTATTAGCCGGGAGAACACCTGGGACAGGTGAGTTTGGAACAGGACACAGACACAACTGTACATCTTTTGCTAATCTACTCCAAACTGTTATTTCCTGTACAGCGTGCTAAATGCTACTTTTGGACTTCTTCTGCATGCGAGGCTTTTCTGGCGAAAGTTCTGACAGCTTTGGGGAACTTCTGCTGTCAGAAATGCAGTAAAATGTCTAAAAACTGTCCAGCTTTGCTTTGCTACATTCACAGCTAGTCATGAGGAACTGTGCTGATCCCTAATTAGAGCCGTAGCTTCAGTACAGAGCAATTAAAGCCAGATCCTGACAAACGCCTACGCGGCAAAATTCAGCTAAAAGTCCCGAAGACATCACCGAGGTTCCTCTGGCACATTTTCCACCCAGTCAGGTATAATTGGCTGCACTTTAATTATTAGCGATTAGCAAGAGAAAGAGGCTAGGACTTCAGAGTTGCTACTTAAGATTCAGCTCCACAGATATTTCCTGAGGCACGTTATTGTAACTGATATCATGTCCAGTCGATATTAATTTCCCCTCGGGGGTGATGGAGATATGAGGACAGCAAAGAGAACAAACCTGTTCCTCTCCAACTGAGACTTCCATTTCCTCTGTAGCTCGTACCAGATAGGAAATCAAGCTGAAGTGCAAGTAGGGGGAGAAGAGAAACTTTATTTTAAGCATCATTAAACTCAGTTTTGCAGTGTCAAGGCCAAGACCTTTCTGGTCAGAATTCAGAGGTCACCTTGTAGATGTTGTAGATGTTTAGAGTGAAGAATTGGACAGAAGTGACATCAGATTGAGTATCAGATATCAGACGGTGAGTTTTAACAGAGCAAAGGCTCCAGATGTTAGTTCAAAAACATCCATAAGTCAGTAAGTTGAAGACTGACCAAGAGAACGTAGTTTGGAGACGTTTTGATATTGCACTGGGATAATGATCATGGATTATCTCATCCTGATGGGTTGATCATCATGGATCATCTCTTTTTGGTGGGTTGACCACCATGGTTCATCTCATCCAGGTGAGTTGATCACTATGGATCGTCTCATCCTGATGGGTTGATCACCAATGAGTCATATCATCCTGAAAGGTTGATCATTATGGATCACTTCATCCTGGTGAGTTGATCATCATGGATCACTTCATCCTGGTGGGTTGATGATCATGGATCACTTCATCCTGGTGGGTTGATCATCATGGATCACTTCATCCTGGTGGGTTGATCATCATGGATCACTTCATCCTGGTGGGTTGATCATCATGGATCACTTCATCCTGATGGGTTGATCATCATGGATCACTTCATCCTGGTGGATTGATCATCATGGTTCATCTCATCCAGGTTAGTTGATCACTATGGATTGTCTCATCCTGATGGGTTGATCACCAATGAGTCATATCATCCTGAAGGGGTTGATCATCAAAGATAATCTCATCCTGATGTGTTGATCATTATGGATCACTTCATCCTGGTCGACTGATCATCATGGATCATTTCATCCTGGTTCGGTTGATCATCATGGATCACTTCATCCTGATGGGTTGATCATCATGGATCACTTCATCCTGGTGGGTTGATCATCACAGATCATCTCATCCTGATAGGTTGATCATCAAGGATCATCTCATCCTGAAGGGGTTTATCATTATGGATCATCTCATCCTGATGGGTTTATCATCATGGACCATCTCATCCTGATGGGTTTATCATCATGGATCATCTCATACAGATGGGTAAGGTTCATTTATTTTGCATCTTGTTTCACTGATATTATCTCAGTATTATGACTAGCTGCCTAGCTAATAAATCTAACTGTGGATATACTACATATAACCTTAGCAGCTAACATCTTCTTACTTGAGAGCTAGCAAACCTTGAAATATTACAGTTTTTTATGGTGTGTAAAAATGTTAGCCATTTTCTGTTATATTGCTCACTATATACCTATACTAACTTGATAGCTAGCTAACTTCCTGTGATCAAACATGTTAAGCAGGAAAATTTCTAGATTTTAGTAAGTTAGCTAGCTGTTAGTTAATACGTTGAACTAGTGAGATACTACAGAAATATTTAGCCACTAATGCTTGATTGCTTTTGCTAGTAATATTTCTGCTAGCTACAAATAGGTAATATCAGACACCTGACATTGCAGAGATAAATCTAAATAAGTTCCTTTTTGTTTATTTATTTTTTCTCATGCTAGCACAGATGATGCTAGCTTGAGCTCAGACATCACAGTTTTTAGTTTAACTATTTGTGTTGTGTTTATTGCTACATTTCCTCATTCTACTGTATCTTCAGCTGATTTCACAGCGTGGGTTTACAGCTTTGACTTCAGCTAGCCTCTCATCTAATAGAATAATAATGACCTTAACCACCTTCTTATCTTATCTGCCTGTCTGTTCACTGCACTTCGGATCAGGACTATAAGTATTTTATGAGCTCCATAAAGGATGGTTCCTTCCTCTCTCTCCTCTCTTTCTTCTCTCCTCTCTTCTCTGACTCGTCTTTTGTGACATATCTTGAAATATTTGCTAATGTCTGTTTCTCTTGTCCTCAGTAGAAGACAGTGTCCGCTTTCACCCTTAGCTTTAGAGCATGAAGAATGATATGAGCTTCAGAAATAGCTCTGGTGTAAGTTTGAGAATTAAAGATGAATCTGTTCTCCAGATGAGGAGGCTTGTACCATGAGGACACTGACCTGACGGCTGACCCGAATGTCCAGAGTCACTTTATTCAATGTTTTAGTTCCATAGCCTAGCTACCGCAGATGTACCATTTCTCTTCACTGCTTTCATAGCTCTGTTTCTCTGGGTTCGTTTCAGGAAACCTGCCTCATAAATAACCCTATACGAGATTAGCTAAAGAGCAGCAAGTTAGCCATGTGAAGTCTTATGACATTTACTTTCATTTCAATTGATTTCGAGTGAGATAGAATCAAGTTTACGGGCATGTCACGAATCTCTCTCTCTCTGGAAACGATACCCAGTGCAGCTTTCATGTCATTTGGTTATGGGTTTACGTCATGTGGTTTTGTTTTAGGTTTTTTTTTCTGCCATTGTTTTTGTTTTAGTCCTGTCACTTCTCCCATGTTACCCTGTTGTGTGCACCTGTTATGTGTTTATTCTTGATTTGTTTGTCTTTAACGAATCCCAGGTGGTGTTTTTCTATCGTTACGTTCCAAATCGTGTTGTATTCTACAGATGTTGAGTCCAGGTTCTTGCATCCTGACTAACTACATGCTAAAGCCTGCTGAAATTCCACAGCAAAGTTTTTTTATGGTTCAACAAAAATAATTACTTTCAGGATTGTGTCCTTTAAAAGTCGCCTTGTATTATACAGCTAGCTCAGCCCACAGATTCTGCAACTAATTTTTCCACGCCAATCACATGCTAGCTCCACTAGTTTCTGTAGTATCTGTTATGTGGTTCCACATTATGAGATTCTGTCCATTTCTCTGATCTTATTGAGTAGCTTTCAGTCTTTAGACAGGATCGTGTTCCTCTCACACCGACACTAAACAATTATTAATGATCCCTTTTTCCTCTAAACAGATGCTAATAGATGATCAGCATTCTCTCTCACATCTGCCTACAAATCTAGTTGAAAGGATTACTGATGTTTTTACAACCGAGGCAAATCTCTCCAAGGCGCTGACAGACTTACTGTGAGAGTTATGGAGGCCAGAGAGAAAAGATAGACGTGTGCAAAACATGGCTTCTAGTCTGGGTTCTATACTATATCTGCTCTGGAAATTAAGATAAGGATAAATCAAATCCAGGACACAACCAGGAACACTTTCAGGACATGACTAGAAACCTTCTGGACACCCCCCAGGAACACCTTCAAGACACGGCCCAAGAACACCTTCAGGACAAGAGGAACACCTTCAGGACAAGACCAGGAAAACCTTCAAGACACGGCCCAATAACACCTTCAGGACAAGAGGAACACCTTCAGGACAAGACCAGGAAAACCTTCAGGACACAACCAGGAACGCCTTCAGGACACAACCAGGAACACCTTCAGGACACGCCCAGGAACACCTTTAGGACACGCCTGGGACACCCTCAAGAACACACCTGGGACATGACCAGGAACACATTTAGGAAATGCCTGGGACACACCTAGGACACAACCAGAAACACATCAAGGATGTGCCCAGGAACACATCAAGGACACTCCCAGGAACACATCTAGGACACACCTGGGACATGACCAGGGACGCATCAAAGAGGTGCCCAGAAAGACATCTAGGACACTTCTGGGACACCCACAAGCACAATAGGACATGACAAGGAACACATCCAAGATACGCATGGGACACGAACAAGAACACATCCAGCACGGGCCTGGGACACCCCCAAGGACACACCTGGGACTTGACTAGGAACACATCCAGGAACACAGCTAGGACACACCTGGGGCATGACCAGAAACACATCTAGGACACATCTGGGACTCTCCCAAGAACACCCGGGATACAATCAGGAACACATCCAGGACACACCTGTGACAAGCCTAGAACACACCTGGGACACGTCCAGGAACACGTCTAGGGCACACCCAGGACACACATGTGGGACAAGCTCAGGACATTTAATTACTGACAGCAGTATGGTTCAAAACAAACATTTCAATTTTTATTTATTCCATAAAGCACATTTAACAATGGGCAACAAACATCTGGGAGGCGAGGCATCTTTGGATTATGAACTTATAAAAAGAGTCAGTTAGCACTTCTTTCATGCTGCATTAGCCAGACTCACATAACTTATCTCACTTGTGTCTAGTGTGTCTCACCTGTATCTCAACTATGTTTCATTTGTCTCATTTATGTGTAAAATGTCTTCCCTGTGTAGCCCTGATTTAATTAGTGTATATTTTGTCTCACCTGCATGTACTTAGTCTTGTCAGTGTTTATTTTGTCTCACTCGTGTTTTGTTTGTCTTATCAGTGTTTAATTTGTCTCACCTGCATGCAGTTTGTCTTATTAGTCTTTAAATTGTCTTGTGTGTGTGTGTGTGTGTGGTTTGTGTCATTAGTGTTTTATTTGTCTCTTGTGTGTAGTTTGTCTCATTAGTGTTTATTTTTCCTCACTCTCAATTAGTTTGTCTCGTTAGTCTTTAACCTAGTTAGTCTCACCTGTGTCTCATTTTTCTCTCTGGAGTTTTATTTGAATCCTGTATGCTCTGCTCGTCTTTCTGATATTCACCTGGTCTCATCGGTGCCTTGTTTGTTTCCGGGTGTTTAATTTGGCTCATGCCGGACTTCTCTCTCCCGCGTCTCATTCGTCTCACATATGGATCTCGTTCCTTTGCCTCAGCCACATTTGTTAGTCTTTGTGATCGACTGCCAAACTCCAGCACTTTTCTGCGCCTGATTGTTTCTTTATTTTATTTGTTTCCATTTCATCTGCCTTTGTGTGTGTGTGTTTTTTTTTTGTTTTTAAAACATATGTTTATAATTACAGGTTCTGGTTCTGCGAGCTTCATGGTCCCGGGGTTCTGAAGTGATTAAGCTTCACAGATGAGAGAGGAAACGTTTTCAGGAGACTAACACTCAGGATTTATAGAAAAAAAAACGTTAAATAAATTGAGCGAACACAACACCAGTACAGGATGAGTCTTAGAAGCGATCATCATGCTAGCAGAAGTGACGGGATATAAAATAAAAAATAAAAAATGGTGCATATTTTTCTGTCAGTTTATTAAGTCAGCATTAAGGAGCAACAAGATTTCAATCTCTGTTGGATTTTAAATGGTTCAAACTTCATTACACAAAGTATTAAATAATCAATTGCTATAAATCTACAGCACTTCTACAGCAATGCCTTCATCCAGATGTTTCTTCTGGAAATAATAACCCACAAAATAAATATCATCACCTGCAGGAATCCGCTTTCTCTGAAACTTTTTTTAAGGTCACATATTTGCTAAAGTCCAGAGATGGCTAGAGCAATCCAAATGAAAATAAAAGAAAAGGAAAAACATCTGCTAAAACATCAGCTTTAAAATGAATGATGGTTCGAATAAAGCACTAGTGAAGGAGAAGGTAAAGCCATCTTTGAGGAAATGGAGTTTGTCCATTCTGGTGTTCCTGGGTTATCCTTGTTTAGTGAATTTCAGCTGGTTGCTATGGTGTTGCTAGGGCATCATGTGTAGTTGCCAGGTGTTTATTGAATTTCAGATGTTTGCTATGGTGTTGCTAGGTTATTCTGTGTGGTTGAAAGTGAAGATGTGACTGTTAACAGTTTATCCATTGACGTTAGATCATATTTGACTCTTTGGATCATATTTGACTCTTTAGACCATATTTGACTCTTTGGATCACATTTGACTCTTTGGACCATATTTGACTCTTTGGATCATATTTGACTTTTTCGACCATATTTGACTCTTTGGACCACATTTGACTCTTTGGATCACATTTGACTCTTTGGACCATATTTGACTCTTTGGATCATACTTGACTCTTTGGACCACATTTGACTCTTTGGATCATATTTGACTCTTTGGACCATATTTGACTCTTTGGATCATAATTGACTCTTTGGACCATATTTGACTCTTTGGACCACATTTGACTCTTTGGACCATATTTGACTCTTTGGATCATATTTGACTCTTTGGACCATATTTGACTCTTTGGACCATATTTGACTCTTTGGATCATATTTGACTCTTTAGACCATATTTGACTCTTTGGACCATGTTTGACTCTTTGGATCATATTTGACTTTTTCGACCATATTTGACTCTTAGACCATATTTAACTCTTTGGATCATATTTGACTCTTTGGATCATATTTGACTCTTTGGACCACATTTGACTCTTTGGATCATATTTGACTCTTTAGGCCATATTTGACTCTTTGGATCATATTTGACTCTTTAGATCCTATTTGACTCTTTGGATCATATTTTTTCAGTACATGGTGTACAGTGTGTTGTTGTTGTTGTTGTTGTATGTGAAAGTGTTTGTTTTCTATTCTGAAGGCAGCCAGCAGTTGATGTTTATCTGACAGTGACAGTGAAATTCCTTCCCGCAGCTGAAACACGACGTCGGCTTTATTTTTATTCACTCGGTGTTAGGGTATTTTTTTGTCCTGGTGCTGATTTTACATGCATACCTGCAGCGTGCGTTAATATCCGTCTGCTTTCCCTGGGGTTTCGTCTCACTCTGCTGATTTACTGCAGTGGAATCAGATGAAGGACAGAAAGAAATTCCCGTTTCAGTCACTGAGCCCAATCCAACCACACGCACAGGGACAAATAAACACATACACTTTCACTGAATTTCTGCTGAGTCAATATAATATAATATAATGTAATGTAATGTAATGTAATGTAATATAATATAATATAATATAATATAATATAATATAATATAATATAATATAATATAATATAATATAATATAATATAATATAATATAATATAATATAATATATATTTTCTTATGTAAAACAGTGCACAACACCTCATTTTCAGGAGAAATCCTCTCCAAACTCAGAGCACTGACTGGTGGTTGCCCGGTGGTTATGGAATTTCAGCTGGTTGCTATGGTGTTGCTAGGTTATCCTGTGCGGTTGCCAGGTGGTTATGGAATTTCAGCTGGTTGCTATGGTGTTGCTAGGTTATCCTGTGCGGTTGCCAGGTGGTTATGGAATTTCAGCTGGTTGCTATGGTGTTGTTAGGTCATCCTAGATGGTTGCTAGAGAGTTGCTAGAGGGTTGTTTGCTGTGGTATTCCAGGTGGCCTTTAGGGGGTTGGTTTCTAATGGTTTGTCAGGTCAGTTAGGGGGTTGGTCTCTAATGGTTTGTCAGGTCAGTGTTAGGGGGTTGTTACTGGGTTGCTGTCATATTCCAGGTGGTTGCTAGCGTGTTGCTTGTGGTTTATAAGGTGTTGTTAGGCCGGTGCTCTGAGGTCGCTGCTATCCTGCATAGTTGGATAGGAGGTTGAAAGGTGGTCAGTTCTAGGGGGTTGCTTGGTGGTTTGCTATGGTATCACAGGTAGTAGCTAGGATCCTAACAGGTAGTTATGGATTTTCAGCTGGTTGGTTATCCAGGAAATCTTTGAAATTCCAGGTGGTTGCTTGGATGTTGCTAAGCGGTTGCTGTGTCATCCCTGGGGTTTCTTGGGGATTCTAGGCTGTTGCTTGGTGGTTGCTCTAGTATTCCAGGTGACTTCTATGGTGTTGTTAGGTGAAGCAGATTTCTCTGTAACATGACAAGCTGAATTTCTTCATCTTATTATCCTGGAGAGAGTATAAAGAGACGCTGGTGAGGGAGCAAGGGTTTATATCTTAAAGGTAGCTATAAATGGATAAAAAGCATGACCTGCTGTCCTTTGCTGTTACGGAGTTAACAGAAACTCTGCTGCATCATGAAAGGAATAAAAGTGTTGAACCTGAGTGTGTGTGTGAGATGTTATCTGCCTGGCTTCATCCTCCTCCACATCTTCAGGTATTTGTTCATCCATGAGGCCTGAGGGTGTGTGTGTGTGTGTGTGTGTGTGTGTGTGTGCGCGTATGTCACACACACTCAGCTCACAGGCTAAGTCCGGTCAGTAGCGGGTCTTCCTCCTTCCTCCCACGCTGAGAATAAGACGTAACGAAGCAGGAGCTTTCAACCGAAACGAGTCTCTCTCCATCTCTAACACACTCGCTCCATCTGTTAACGCTGCGTTATTAGATTTTTCCCCCTCTCCTTGTTCTGCACTGCGTTTGGAACACAGCTGAAAAATAAAGAACGATGGCCGGCGTGATGATTGTTGGAAAGCTCGAGGAGTCGGTATGGATTTACTGTAAGCCAGGAGACGTGGTGTTGGACGTGGGTGTGTGTTGGACGGAATCGAACCCACTCTTCAGCAGCTGATGATGTGATGTGTTCTGACACTGGGCTTTAAGCGGGTGTGATCACATCATTACACAACACACACACACACACACACACACACACTCACTCTCTGATTTTCTACCTTACTGCTCTTCTAATGTGAAAATTGCATCCATGTCTAGACAGGACCAGGCTTCAGAGCGGACAAACCTTCAGGGAAAAAACACTGACGTTGTCTGGATGATTTCCAGCCTGAAATATTTATCAAGAAAATGTGAAATCACCTCATAATATAAAAAAATCTCTATTCACGTGTCTTTCTTTTTAGACTGCTGTGTTTCAACAGAACCTGTGAGTTTGATATGAGACAGAAGACAGCAATCACGTTTGATTCCAATTCTGAATCGTCTCTGAATCGACTCACCTGCAGGAAGTGAATCAAAAACATTTTGTGATCTGGGTTTTTCTGTAGATTTGATTGTAAGCTGCTGAACTGAGGAAAAGGACAGAGCTGTAGTGCTGCCATGTAGAAATGCCTTGAGTTCTGAACAAAAAATACACTTTATGACTCAAAATATGATATACAGAATTAATAAATCATTTCTGGGTGCTCAAGTGCTTTTATGTGATTTAACTCATTATAGAGAGATCTACACCGATCAGGAGCAGTGAGAGGTGAAGTGAATAAGACTGATGATCTCCTCATCATGGCGCCTGTTAGTGGCTGGGATATATTAGGCAGGAAGTTGATGCGTTAGAAGCAGGAAAAATGGACAAAAAATGGACTCTAAATTCCCCAGATCTCAATCCAATCCAGCATCTGTGGGCTGTTCTGGACAAACTAGTCCCATCCATGGAGGCCCCACCTCGCAACTTACAGGACTTAAAGGATCTGCTGCTAACATCTTGATGTCAGATCCCACAGCACACCTTCAGGGATCTAGTGGAGTCCATCATGTTTTAGCAGCAAAAGGTGGGCCAACACAATATTAGGCAGGTGGTCATAATGTTATGGCTGATCGGTGTATAACCAAAAGTAGAAGCGAAGGTGTGACTGTTAACAGTTTATCCATTTACATTGATCATATTTGACTCTTTGGCTCATATTTGACCCTTTAGACCATATTTGACTCCTTGGATCATATTTGACCCTTTAGACCATATTTGACTCTTTGGATCATATTTGACTCTTTAGATCATATTTGACTCTTTGGATCATATTTGACTCTTTGGATCATATTTGACTCTTTAGATCATATTTGACTCTTTCGATCATATTTGACTCAACCATTTCTCATCACTTTTGTGTCCATCAGCCTACGCTGCTGTTTCTTTGCTGTGTTTCTTTCTCTCTCTCTCTCTCTCTCTCTCTCTGCCAGAGTTTTCTCGTTAGCAATGCTGGCGCCTCTGTAGAAGGTGTCATGATTCATGCTACATCCATCTGAGACTGACACGACTGCTAAAACGCTGAAGATCAGATCTGTGATGTGATTGAAAATCTGAATTTTTGGAAGAGTTTCATCGCTGGAGGGATCGAAGGGGGCGGAGGTGGTACACTGAGGCGACCAATCACATTTTAATGCCCCTCAAGACCCCTGTTCCTGCTCTGTAGACCTGCTCCAACAACGTTTTATGGCATGTGTCTCATCAGATTTATAAAAACTTTCGGATGCGCAGAAGCTTTCAGAAGTGTAACACAACACCTCGTCAACATCGCTGGAGAGGATAATGGCTTTCAGATGTTCTGTGGAACTTTCTGGAACACTTTCTGTCTAATCTACCGTGACTGAGTGGGTTTTTTTTTTTCAGCTAATAATATTAATCAGATTTGCATTTTTCCACATTTACTTCATTCCATCCAAGATCAGATTGATTGACTGAAATTTGACCAAAATTGACTGGATTGGACACACTTTCCTAATATACCATGAAGATGGAAGAAAAGATTTCTTTAAAAAGCGACTTAAGAATGACAAAAAAACACACGCAATAAAAAAGGTTAATATTTTGTAAATGAAACACACTGTGTGTGCAGGGAGTCCATGTGAAGCAGAAATTCAATAAATAAAAGAATATTTCTTTTTTTCTTGTTTGTGTTGGTGGTTTTATTTTACAGAAATGTGATGAGGTTTATATTGGAGCTCAGGAAGGCAGAGGTGAGGTCAGGTTACTGAAGCTAACTCACCGTGACTGACCAAACCCTGAGCAGTGTGAGCTTTATTCATACTGTTTGGATCTGTTCTAGGGCCAAAATATATGATTATATCATGATATGCAGGCTTGCTAAGAACCTTCCAGCAAAAAAAATAAAATAAAATAAAAATAAAGGTGGAAAAATAAAAAAGGATATAAAGAAAATTTAAAAAAGAAAAAGTATTATGATCCACACACATATTCCTAACCTGCTAGACCGGATAGATTTTTATTTCTAATTCATTTCTAATTCTTCTTCTTCTTTCAGCTTTCCCCTTCAGGGGTCTCCACAGCGAATCATCTCTCTCCACCTATCCCTATCTTCTGCATCCTCAACATTTACACCCACTAGCTTCATATCCTCATTTATTCCATCCATATACCTCCTCTTTGGCCTTCCTCTTTTCCTCCTGCCTGGCAGCTCCATGTCCAACATTCTCCTACCAATATACTCACTCTCCCTCCTCTGAACATGTCCAAACCATCTTAATCTGGCCTCTCTAACTCTGTCCCCCAAACATCCAACATGAGCTGTCCCTCTGATGTACTCGTTCCTAATCCTGTCCAACCGTGTCCCTCCCAAAGAGAACCTCAACATCTTCAGCTCTGCTACCTCCAGCTCTGACTCCTGTCTCTTCCTCAGTGACACTGCCTCTAAACCATACAGCATGGCCGGTCTCACCACTGTCTTGTACACCTTCCCCTTGATAATTATAAAATATAAAATAAAATTATATATTATAAAAATAATAATAATAATTAATCATAAATAATAATAAATAATAAATGAAATTTCTAATTACAGATTCTTATTTATTATATAATATATAAAATAATATATAAAATATATCAAATGATTATATTAGAGTTATTAATGAAATGCGTTAAAGTTCATAGCAGTGTTTATAATGCATTATTAGCCCAAGAGTCTTTCAGACGAGGCAATCTTCTTCTTCTTCTTCTTCTTCTTCTTCTTCTTCTTCTTCTTCTTATTCCTCTTATTATTATTATTATTATTATTATTATTATTATTATTATTATTATCCAGTACTGTATAATAAAGCGAGCCATAATAAAGCCCTGTCATGTATTTTTTTTATAAATAATCATCCTGTACTGATGACTGCATTATAACACAAAATGAAAATGTTTATCATTTCATTATTAACATAAGTTTCATACTGTCAAAAGTGTGGGTTTTTTTTTTTTTACATTCTGCGGTTTTAAAGTCATTTATATTTACAGCATTTGGCAGATGCCCTTATCCAGATCCAGATTCTATCTCATTTTTATACAACTGAGGGTTAAGGGCCTTGCTCAGGGGCCCCGCTCAGGGGTCCAGCAGTGGCAGCTTGATGGACCTCAGAGCCGAAGTCACAACCTTCTGATCAGTTGTTCAACACCTTAACCTCTAATCTATTACACCATAAAGACTTTATACTACATTTAATATCAAGTGTTTGTTATCTGTGTGTAATTAATTAGAAATGTAAAACAAACTGTTATAGAAAGATATTATATCATCATATCCTTCATACAGGGATCATTACTTATTTTATAGTTCCACCCCTTGAGTACTTAAGGCATCCTCCTCCTCCTCCTCCTCCTCTCTCTCTCTCTCTCTCTCTCTCTCTCTTCATTCTTGTTTTATTTGCTCCATATGCGCTTCTTCTTAAGTCCTGAGAAAATACCGGAAGCAAGGAGACAGACGGGTTAGCGTTACAGCCATTCATTTCATTTCCCACTCTATCTCGCTTTCATTCTCTCTTTCTTTGTTTCCATCTTACTCTTGCCATCTCTCTTTCTCTCTCTTGTCATCCATCTCTAATTGTCTTTTTACGCCACATGTCTTTTCTGAGAAGAGCAAAGGTTAAAGACTTGTAGTTTTCAACTCTTTCCAAAAAGCTTTGACCACCTGCTCCAAAGCGCTTTCCTTCCTCCCCACTGTCTCTTCTTACATTTACAATATCCTTTCCTTTCAGTCCCTCCCTCTTTCTCTCTTTCTCTCCCTCTCCTCTTTCAGTCTCTCCCTCTTTTGCTCTATCCCTTTCAAGGTCCTCTTGGCTCACTAGTTTTCATTGAGGACCTCGAGAAGACTGAAAACTTTCTCTCTTACTCAGGGATTTTCATGACGGAGAGAGAGAGAGAGAGAGAGAGAGGAAGGAAGAAAGAAAAGCTTTATTAAACTTTAAAGAGGAGAAGAAGGGAGAAGAGAACAGAGAAGGAGAGACGAGGAGAGAAGATGATGGTGTCCCTCTTCTCCATCGCAGCAGGACATCCCGCTCTCTTTGCACTCTCGATGCTTGGGATTGTGGGATTATTTCCGGAGGTTTCTTTAGGAATCCTGAGTGAAGATGAAGATTACTATATGCAGGAGTTGCTGAGCAGGGAGCATTATTACCGCCTTCCTGTCCAGGAGGAGAGTGTGGTGGAAGGTCAGGAACTTTCCACACCACCCGTCCACAACAAACCCAATACCTCTGCGAAACAAGCAGGAGGAAAGACAAAGTCAGGTA
The DNA here is from genome assembly GCF_019097595.1 of Hemibagrus wyckioides. NCBI lineage: Eukaryota > Metazoa > Chordata > Actinopteri > Siluriformes > Bagridae > Hemibagrus > Hemibagrus wyckioides. The sequence goes on along the minus strand of NC_080722.1, from coordinate 2,343,817 downwards.
ACCTTTGACCTTTGCACATGACTGCAGACAAACAGGTGTTTTTGGTTTCTCAAATATTCAAGGGAAGGAAGAAAAGTCAGTGTGTGTGTGTGTGTGTGTGGTGCTGTTACACTTACAATTGTCTTATTTACTAAAGAACAAGTCATACTTTAGACCAATTTACTTATTAGATAAATTTAACATTGTGGGATGTCCGTGAGACATGTTACTTCCTGTTGTCACTTACGTTGTAGCAGCTAGAAACACTCACCTCACTTTATTCTGTGTTTTAAAATTAATAAGACAAAATAAGGCAGCTTGTCAAGAAGATGTTAAAATCTTAAACACTCAAGGCATCAAACCCCTAACCACAGCCCTGGATAACTTAGCAACACCCTAGCAACCACTTAAAATTCCAGCTAGTAAACAAATTTCCTCTAGTAAGAGTAAGCATCCATGTAGTAAGAGTTTAGCAGCTACTTGGGATACCATAGGAACCACCCATCTACCCCCTAGCAACCACCTGGAATATCAGCAATCATTTAAGACCCCAGCACTGACCTAACAACACATCAGAAACTACGGTAAAAACCACCTGGGATACTCTAGTAAACACCTAGTGACCACCTATCAACCTCCTAACAACCACCCAGGAAACTTAGCAACAGCCTACAGCCTAACAACCACTGAATTGTCAGCTAGTAAGAGTAAGTAATAACATAATAAGAGCCAAGAAACTATTTGGGATACCATAGCAACCTACCCGCAACCTATTTAGGACTGACCTAAAAACCACCATCTGGAATGTGATAGCAAACACCTAACAACCTCCTAACAACCAGCTGGGACAACATAGCAACACTTTAACAACCACCTGAAATCCCACCTAGTAAGAGCAGAGCAGCTACCTGGGACACCATAGCAACCAACCTGAAAAATATTTAGCACTGACCTAGAAACCACCATAAAAACCACCTGGAATATGATATCGATCACATAGCAACAACCTAGCAACCTCCTAACAATCAGCTGGAATGAGATTACAACACCCTAACAACCACCTGAAACCCCACCTAGTAAGAGCTTAGCAGGTGCCTGGGATACCATAGCAACCACGCAGCAACCATTTAGCTCTTAACAAACAACACCCTAGAAACCACCTGTTACAAAGCTCTAACACTGGAGACTCCTTCCCTATAGTCTACATGACCGTCTTCTTGTGAAAGTTCTAAACGTTCTACAAGCAGATTTATCAGACCATGTGGTTAAAAACCTGTGTGCAGATGTGTTATATAGATTTATAAAGACAATAAACGTGGCCATATTCCTGGAAATTTCTGGATACGTTGACCCAGGAAGCACACAGTCAGTGCTGTGTTGTTATTTATCCCTGCAACACTCGGGAATTAGAGATCTTTATTGAAGGGTTTTCCTAATCCATGGCAGAACCCTTCTAGCCACAGATGTGTTATTACAGAGCGTATAATTCTTTTGGCGAGTTTAGAGTCACTGTATGTTGTATTGTTTTCTTTATTTTTTTCATTTTCTGCCTCAGAATCTGCCCGTGAACTTGAATATTCAGCGTGTGATGCGTTAGATATATCTCCGTACAAACCATTAGGCTACCACTAATCTTCCCACACACAGCGGAAAAGGGAAGCTGGACTTCAATCACTCTGTCACAGAATAAACAGAGAGGATCCAGGGAATACACATTCCTACTCCGAGAACACACACTCCTCTGCCTGTATTAATCACATCAAGAGTGTGAGAGTGTTGGTGTTGGAGCGGTTACTGTACTTCACACCTCCACTTAAAGCCAAAATAAACACTCGCTAAATCAACACTGGGATTATTGAGCCTGATTATCGAGCTCTCACGCTTGGGCTCGGCATACATGGGTTTCTTAATGATGTTATGCATTACGGGATACGTGTGGTAAGAAATTAGAGTTATTCAATGCAAGGACGCTTTAATCACGATGGAGATCGGGGCTCCTGAGATTTAAACCTTCTCACAAGCTTCTGGTCAATCAGACAGAACCTCACAGTTCATGGGAAAAAAGTCACATGGAATCATGAGTTGTTGGAATGGTGTGTAATGCCGTGTATTTCCATGCTTAAACATTTCTGCACAGGATCACGGATTTAAACCCTTCACATCTAAATTCTACTGTACTTTTCTCTCCCGTCACTCGGATTGCTCCAAATCCAGCGTGGCTCTTCATCCATGTAAAACCATCGTAAAAGTGTCATTCACACACTTCGTGTTCCCTCTCCAACACGGCTGTCACTTCTGCAGCTGCCGAGCATCTGTTCCTCTGAGATTCAGCAAGGAATATATGGAGAGAGTTCAGTAATGATGTCACTCTTACAGTTTGAAAGCTTGATGCAAGCCTGCTCTGCAGTTTATGGTAAAGCTTTAAGGTAACTTGAGAGCTGTTGGTAGGTGCAAGTGATAACAAGAACTAACTGGATGTTCAACATCATTATTGTAACTATAAAAAAGCATGACATTTCTGTTTGGAATTTTATAAATGCTAATTCTTGTGGTGTGTTGTGAATTCTAAAGTGCGTTGTGAGTTGCGTTGAGTTGATCATCGTCTAGGTGTGTAGAATAGTTTGAAGAACTGTCAGGCAGAACAAACTGGAATAATTGTAAAAAGGAAACATCAGAAGATCATAACCAGAAAACAAACAGAAACCGACAACACAGACAATGACATTATCACCTGTACAGGGAGACAGAGCAATGTCATCACCTGTGCAGGGAGACAGAGCAATGTCATCACCTGTGCAGGGAGACAGAGCAATGTCATCACCTGTGCAGGGAGACAGAGCAATGTCATCACCTGTGCAGGGAGACAGAGTGACATTATCACCTGTACAGGGAGACAGAGCGACGTTATCACCTGTGCAGGGAGACAGAGCAATGTCATCACCTGTGCAGGGAGATAGCAACATTATCACCTGTGCAGGGAGACAGAGCGATGTCATCACCTGTACAAGGAGGCAGAGCGATGTCATCACCTGTGCAGGGAGACAGCAACATTATCACCTGTGCAGGGAGACAGAGCGATGTCATCACCTGTCCAGGGAGACAGAATGACGTTATCACCTGTGCAGGGTGACAGAGACATTATCACCTGTGCAGGGAGACAGAGCAACGTTATCACCTGTGCAGAGACACAGAGTGACATTATCACCTATGCAGGGAGACAGAGCAATGTCATCACCTGTGCAGGGAGACAGCGACATTATCACCTGTGTAGGGAGACAGCGACATTATCACCTGTACAAGGAGACAGAGCGACATCATCACCTGTACAAGGAGGCAGAGCGATGTCATCACCTGTGCAGGGAGACAGAGCAACGTTATCACCTGTGCAGAGACACAGAGTGACATTATCACCTATGCAGGGAGACAGAGCAATGTCATCACCTGTGCAGGAAGACAGCAACATTATCACCTGTGTAGGGAGACAGCGACATTATCACCTGTACAAGGAGACAGAGCGACATCATCACCTGTACAAGGAGACAGAGCGACATCATCATCTGTACAAGGAGACAGAGCGACATCATCATCTGTACAAGGAGACAGAGCGACATCATCACCTGTACAAGGAGGCAGAGCGATGTCATCACCTGTCCAGGGAGACAGAATGACGTTATCACCTGTGCAGGGAGACAGAGCGACATTATCACCTGTGCAGGGAGACAGAGCAATGTCATCACCTGTGCAGGGAGACAGAGCGACATTATCACCTGTGCAGGGAGACAGAGCGACATTATCACCTGTGCAGGGAGACAGAGCGACATTATCACCTGTGCAGGGAGACAGAGCAATGTCATCACCTGTCCAGGGAGACAGTGACATTATCACCTGTGCAGGGAGACAGAGCAATGTCATCACCTGTGCAGGGAGACAGTGACATTATCACCTGTGCAGGGAGACAGAGCAATGTCATCACCTGTGCAGGGAGACAGTGACATTATCACCTGTGCAGGGAGACAGTGACATTATCACCTGTACAGGGAGACAGAGTGATGTCATCACCTGTGCAGGGGGACAGAGTGACGTTATCACCTGTGCAGGGAGACAGAGCGACATTATCACCTGTGCAGGGAGACAGAGCAACATTATCACCTGTGCAGGGAGACAATGACATTATCACTTGTGCAGGGAGACAGAGCAATGTCATCACCTGTGCAGGGAGACAGTGACATTATCACCTGTGCAGGGAGACAGAGCGACATTATCACCTGTGCAGGGAGACAATGACATTATCACTTGTGCAGGGAGACAGAGCAATGTCATCACCTGTGCAGGGAGACAGTGACATTATCACCTGTGCAGGGAGACAGTGACATTATCACCTGTGCAGGGAGACAGAGTGATGTCATCACCTGTGCAGGGGGACAGAGTGACGTTATCACCTGTGCAGGGAGACAGAGTGATGTCATCACCTGTAAAAGGAGACAGAGTGATGTCATCACCTGTAAAAGGAGACAGAGTGATGTCATCACCTGTAAAAGGAGACAGAGTGATGTCATCACCTGTAAAAGGAGACAGAGTGATGTCATCACCTGTGCAGGGGGACAGAGTGACGTTATCACCTGTGCAGGGAGACAGAGTGATGTCATCACCTGTAAAAGGAGACAGAGTGATGTCATCACCTGTAAAAGGAGACAGAGTGATGTCATCACCTGTGCAGGGGGACAGAGTGACGTTATCACCTGTGCAGGGAGACAGAGTGATGTCATCACCTGTAAAAGGAGACAGAGTGATGTCATCACCTGTAAAAGGAGACAGAGTGATGTCATCACCTGTAAAAGGAGACAGAGCAATGTACAAGGAGGCAGAATGATGCCATCACCTGTACAAAGAGGCAGAGCAACATTATCACCTGTACAAGGAAGCAAAGCGACATCATAACCTGTACAAGAAGGCAAAGTGATGTCATCACCTGTACAAGAAGGCAGAATAACATCATCTCCTGTACAAGGAGGCAGAGCGACATCATGACCTGTGCATTGAGGAACAAGCATCATCACCTGTACAAGGAGGTAGAGCTACATCATGACGTGTACAAGGAGGGAGAGCGATGTCATCACTTGTACAAGGAGGCAAAGCAACACCATGACCTGTGCAGGGAGGAACAAGCAACATCACCTGTGCAGGGAGACAGAACCTGTACAGGGTTGTGAAGAAAAGTCAAGTGCTGGGAGGCAGAGGGGCCACAGTGCAGCTAAAGGTAGGGCATCTAAAACAGAGCAAGGAGGCAGATCTTTTGCTGAACCAGAGCAAGGCAGTCCAACATCCTCTCTGAAGCCAAGAGCTGGGGCAACCTTTATAGCAAAGCTGGGGGGCAGAGACAGGACAGCCTGGTGGGTAAGGACAGGAGTCAGATGGAGGGTTGATGATATCATACACAAAGCCAGCAGGTGGTGGAGTGATGATGTCTTCTGTAAAGTGATCATTATAAATATTTGTATATTTGATCACAGAAGACACAATCAGTAGATCTTTGGAAACACATTTGGAAACAAAACTAATGATGAATTCAAGTCCATGTGTTGGTCTGGAGGTCCATCTGGAGGAACCCTGGCCAGACCTGAAGGTGGTGCTGTAGTGCATGCTTTTATGTTCTAGCTCTGGGAAGAGATGCTGCATCTCTCAGAGCGTGAGAACTTTGTAAACAGAAATGTTTTTATAACCTTCAGTAATATGTATGTCCAAAAAGTGTTTTATGGCTAATAACACACATCCCAATGCTAACAGCCTCATAAACAAGCCACAAACCACACGTTAAACTCAACCGCTGCCGCTGCTAAACTTATTCTGCTTGTTTTTTTCAGTGAAATCTTCAAACAAGAAGGCTGAGAAGACTGCAAACAGCATCAGCGAAGCTAACGGACATCACAGCTCTGACAGAGTGGGTACGTTTTATCATGTCAATGTCACAATTAGTCTGCATGTGCTTTAAAATGCATTCAAAAAAGAGATATTTAAAGATTTGACTTGAGTTGTCTGAGTAGGTGTAGGCAGAGTTGGTGGAGAAGGTGGAATAGGTGTAGAGGAAGTATGTGGAATAAGTGGAGAAGGTGAAATCGGAGCAGATGTAGGTAGAGCAGGTGGATTAGGTGTATGTGAAGTCAATAGAGTAGGTGGAGAATGTGGAAAATGTCGAGTAAGTGTAGGTTTAGCAGATAGAGTAGGTGGAGCAGGTGGATTAGTTGCAGGTCAGTGGAGTAGGTGAAGAAGGTGGAAAAGGTGGAGTAGGTGAAGGTGGAGTAGGTGGAGAAGGTGTAGGTGGAGAAGGTGTAGGTTGAGTA
>NC_080722.1:2330000-2332500 GCF_019097595.1 Hemibagrus wyckioides | reverse complement strand
TGCCATGTTTCTGGGATGATTTGGTCAACCCATCACCTCACCTAGTAGTATCTCTGATGCTATTAAAACAGTCCTCTTCATCATCATCATCATCAACATCATCATCATCATCATCTTCATCATCAGAGTCTGAGAGAGATGGTTATGGATTGTTTTGAGGAAACCGTATTGTATCATCAAATATCAGACATCATTCATTTTCTGTACTGCTTATACTACACGAGGAACCTGGAGCCATCCAGAAAGCAATCAGAATAATTTGCATACATGATTCGAACCTGAGGACCAGTATTTCAAGGAGACTTTCACACTGGAGTTTAAAAACAGATCGTATTGGTAATGTGAAAGCAGAAGAGCATATATCCTCATATATACCCGATCCGTCCAGATGCTCTAACCCTGGTTGGAGTCTCATGGCTTGGTGGTGGTCAAAGCTGCTGGGGATTAATCTGTATGGACAGCCTGTGACCCAGGGGACTGCTCTGGATAGAACCACTTAGAGACTATCATGCCGTCTCTGAACTGTTGCATCAGTCAGCTTTCAGCAGGAAGGAATTAGAGCAGGAAGGAATTAAAGTCTATAATGAACTCAGAAACTACACTGATCCTCTTGGTCGCTGTTAAAGAAAAGACATTATCACTGAAACATTTACATTATTTCCTGTCCCGTGTCACTGAAATGAGGATGAGGTTCCCTTCTCAGCCTGGTTCCTCACAAGGTTTCTTCTTCCTCAGATCATCTCAGGGAGTTTTTCCTCACCACCATCACCTCAGGCTTCTCATTAGGGATCAGTTTTAGAGCTAAATAATCACTTAACTTTACACTTTATCATTTTTCTTCGATGTTTCTGTAAGTCTGAATCTTTGAGACAATGTTCATAGTTAAAAGCGCAATACATATAAACTGAATTAGATTGAATTGATTATGGTGGTACCGAACCCGAGGCTAGCTGATTTTTTTCGCACCGGAACTCGATTCCCATGAAGGTGTATCAGAAGTACAGGAAGTGATGTAATCTGCATGATATTATCTGTTTTCTCAGCACGTTGAAGCGATAATAGAGTTGATAAGAAATATATGCTATAGACTTGATATGGGTGTGTTCTCCAGGAGTGTCTCCTGGATTGTAGCACCTCAGACACACAGGAAACGCTTCGTTGATGCCTCAGATGTTGTGAGTGTTTTATTTCGGTGTTGAAAATATTTTCGGGAAATTTATAATAATTTAAAACGCTGCCAGAGAAGTCTATAACATTTTGGTAAAACACTCTGACTTAACTGAGCTCACCATCACTTCTCAACGTTTTCACCACGTTAAATGATGAACTATTGAGTGTTTCGGGTTCGTTCTCATTGGCAAGTCACCTAATGATGTGATGCGTGAGTATTTTACTTCCATGAACTCATAAAGTGAGCTGTGTTTATAAAGAAGAATAAAGAAGTAATCTCTGAAAGGCTGGCAGGAGATGAGTGAGAGAGCGAGAGCGGGAACAGAGCTACGTAATTTCCTGGGAATACGACACTGATTGAAGGACAGGACTGAAGGAAAGAACCGTTTCAGCCGAGTTCACTTCAGGATGTTCGCGTCTCTCGGCACAGATGTTTGGACAGGATAGATGTCCTCATCAGCGCACTCGCTCGGGGAACTGATCTGTCCGATGATTTAGTGTTTCTTCGATGGAGAATAACATAATGGAGTACAGTTCCAGCAGATCTTCAGAGCGAATGGTACGACGACAATTGTGCAGGAAAAGTTCCTGGTATTCCGAGTCAGATCTTCAGAGTAGATCTTCTGAGCTCCACATTCGGAGTAGATATTCGGAGTGAATTTTACCTTGATGATTGTGCAGGAAATGTTCCTGGAATTCTGAGTCGGATATTCAGAGTGGATCTTCTGAGCTTCACGTTCGAAGTAAATATTCAGAGCGAATGTTGCTTTGATGATTGTGCAGGGAGCACTGCTGGTATTCCAAGTCGGATCTTCAGAGTGGATCTTCTGAGCTCCACGTTTGGAGTAGATATTGAGAGCGAATATTATGCTGACGATTGTGAAGGAAATGTTCCTGGTATTCCAGTTCAGATCTTCAGAGTGGATCTTCTGAGCTTCATGTTTGAAGTAGATATTCAGAGCAAATGTTACACTAATAATTGTGCAGGAAAAGTTTATAGTATTCTGATTCAGATCTTCAGAGTGGATCTTCTGAGCTTCACGTTCTGAGTAGATGTCAGAAGCCTCTTCTGAATACATATCCACAAAGTGGGGATTTTTTAAGAAAATAACACAACTACAGAAACCTTAGGGGGAACTGAAATATAAAAATAAACACAAAACAGAAACAGAGACAAAACCAGCTAACGAGACAAGGACGCAAAAATAAGCACAAGACAGCAGGTTTACACGATCAGCCATAACATTATGACCACTGTCATTATGGCATTATCAGCCATAACATTATGACCACCATTTTGTCCTCAAAGTTGATGTTAGAAGCAGGAAAA
>NC_080722.1:2245000-2322500 GCF_019097595.1 Hemibagrus wyckioides | reverse complement strand
AGTGAAACTGAAAAGCAGATAGAAAGAGAGAGAAAGATGTCACACTTTCTGTTTGTGTGTGTGTGTGTGTGTGTGTGTAAAAGACTACAAGAAATGCCTTACCATTTCATGCTGCTTTATATCTTTTCATCTTTTATCCAGTTAGCAGAATATACCGGAGACTCCAGAGCATATTGTGTGTGTGTGTGTGCGTGTTACAGAAGAAGATGCCTGTAGGCAGATGGTTTGATCTCAGCACACTCACACACTCATACTTCTAAGACCTGCTCACTCTGCTCACCCTGACACTGTGTGTGTCATGTGTGGAAACAGGGAGGCGGAGCCTGACTCTATGACCTCATTCCTCACGCCCCCTATAGCGGTTAAATGTTAGAAACTCTTTTTACACCATCCATTAAAAAGCACATTACCCACATGTCCCTTCATCTTCATCTTCTAACAAAGTGTGGAAAATCCTTTCACTTGGTTTTCCCTTCATCATTTCTTTCTTTCTTTCTTTCTTTCTTTCTTTCTTTCTTTCTTTCTTTCTTTCTTTCTTTAATAATTGCTTATTAAAGAATCTATCTATCTATCTATCTATCTATCTATCTATCTATCTATCTATCTATCTATCTATCTATCTATCTATCTGTCTATCTATCTATCTATCTATCTATCTATCTATCTATCTATCTATCTATCTATCTATAATAACGTAGTATAACATTTCATATGGTATTTTTTTATTTTAAAATCCTTTGTTTTGGGTTTTTTCCCCTTTTCATGATACAGTTAATGATTTTTTTCATTCAAAACACATACATTCCAAGATATAGGAATAAAAATAAGGAAGAATCTTTTCAGAAGGACGAATGGGGAACAGCATTAGCATGTTTCAGGATAACTAGTGCAGTGAGGAACAGGGCATTAGCAATTCAGGTCAGATCAAGAAAGACGAGAGTGTAGGAGGAGGAGGAGAAGGAGAAAGAAGGGAAGGAGGATGAGGAGGAAGAGAAGGAGGAGGATGAGGACAAGGAGAATGAGAAGGAGGATGAGGAGGAAGAGAATGAGGATGAGAATGAGGAGAATGAGGAGGAGAAGAATGATGATGATGAGGAGGAGGAGGAAGAAGTAGAGTAGGAAGAGAATGAGGACAAGAATGAGGAGGGGGAGGAGGTGAAGGACAAGGCCTGGAGGAGAATAACAAAGATGAGGAGGAGGAGGAGGAGGATGGGGAGAATGAGGAGGAGGGGGAGGACAAAGAGGAGGAGGGGTAGGACAAGGAAGAGGAGGAGGAGAATGAGTGGGAGAAGACAAACAGATAGAGAGACAAACAGTCAGACAGACAGACAGTGAGACAGACAGAGAGACAGACTTGTGTCTGTTGTAGTGTTTGTTGTACAAGAAGTAGGTCTGGTTGCAACAGATGGACAGACAGACAGACATATGGACAGACGGACAGAGAGGCAGACAGACAGATGTCTGTTGTAGTGTTTGTTGTACAGGAAGTAGATCTAGATGCAGCAGACAGACAGACAGACAGTCAGATAGACAGACAGACAGAGAGACAGACAGGTGTCTGTTGTAGTGTTTGTTGTACAGGGAGTAGATCTGGATGCAGCAGACAGACAGACAGACAGACATATGGACAGACAGACAGAGAGACAGACAGACAGATGTCTGTTGTAGTGTTTGTTGTACAGGGAGTAGATCTGGATGCAGCAGACAAAGAGACAGACTGATAGATAGACAGTCAGATGGAGAGACAGACAGACAGTCAAATGAAGAGAGAGACAGAGAGACAGACAGTCAGACAGACAGGTGGACAGACAGAGCTGAACCCTGAGGTGAACCTGGCGAGAGGGAGGATGTGCCTGATGTAAGCGTGACCTACTTCCTGTTGAATTCCTCAGCAGTCTGATGTGATTGAATCATGTGATTAATTAGACCCCTGACCCACTGCAGGACCTCGTTACCATCACCACCACCTCACAGTGTGGATACTACAGACAATCATGTGACAGGATTCCACACACTGATTGGTCAGAAGGTGGTGATTAGTTCTCGGTAGCAGCAGATGCAGACAGTAGAGCAGGTTTACATTAAAACACTCGATCTGATACGTTATTGTTGCTATAGCAACAGCTCATTAACTTACTGAAACTGAGTTCTGGGGGATTTCAGTTTCAGGATGATGATGTCATAAGTTTTTTTTCGCAACTGACCAATCAGTAGCTTTGATTTAAAAGCACTTAAAAACACAACTTTTACGTTTTCTTTTCTTTTCTTTTCTTGATTGTTGCTTCCTTCATTTCTTTTAATACCAAAAATACTGTGATTCTGTTCATCAATTCTTTCTCTTTCTTTATTTCCTCTAATTACACCATTATTTCTTCTTTTCATCATTCCTATCTTTCTATCTTGCTCTTTATTTTCAATAAGTTCTTTCTTTCTTTCTTTCTTTCTTAAGATAAAAAAAATATCTATATTTTTTCCATCCAGCTGCTGCATCTTTCCTCCTGCAGAATGTGAAGTGATAAGTAAAGAGTGTAGTGATGAGTGAAGAGTGATGAGTGATGAGTGAAGAGTGAAGTGATGAGTCAAGTGATGAGTGAAGAGTGTAGAGATACATGAAGTGATGAGTGTAGAGATACATGAAGTGATGAGTGAAGAGTGAAGTGATGAGTGAAGTGATGAGTGTAGAGATACATGAAGTGATGAGTGAAGAGTGAAGTGATGAGTGAAGTGATGAGTGTAGAGATACATGAAGTGATGAGTGAAGAGTGAAGTGATGAGTGAAGTGATGAGTGAAGAGTGAATAGATGAGTGAAGAGTGACGTGATGAGTGAAGTGATGAGTGAAGAGTGTAGAGATACATGAAGTGATGAGTGTAGAGATACATGAAGTGATGAGTGAAGAGTGAAGTGATGAGTGAAGTGATGAGTGAAGTGATGAGTGTAGAGTGAAGTGAAGTGATGAGTGTAGAGTGAAGTGATGAGTGTAGAGATACATGAAGTGATGAGTGAAGAGTGAAGTGATGAGTGTAGAGTGAAGTGATGAGTGTAGAGTGAAGTGATGAGTGAAGAGTGAAGTGATGAGTGAAGAGTGAAGTGATGAGTGAAGTGATGAGTGAAGTGATGAGTGTAGAGTGAAGTGAAGTGATGAGTGAAGTGATGAGTGTAGAGATACATGAAGTGATGAGTGAAGAGTGAAGTGATGAGTGTAGAGTGAAGTGATGAGTGTAGAGATACATGAAGTGATGAGTGAAGAGTGAAGTGATGAGTGAAGTGATGAGTGAAGTGATGAGTGTAGAGTGAAGTGAAGTGATGAGTGTAGAGTGAAGTGATGAGTGTAGAGTGAAGTGAAGTGATGAGTGAAGAGTGAAGTGATGAGTGAAGTGATGAGTGAAGTGATGAGTGTAGAGTGAAGTGAAGTGATGAGTGTAGAGTGAAGTGATGAGTGTAGAGTGAAGTGAAGTGATGAGTGAAGAGTGAAGTGATGAGTGTAGAGTGAAGTGATGAGTGTAGAGATACATGAAGTGATGAGTGAAGAGTGAAGTGATGAGTGTAGAGTGAAGTGATGAGTGTAGAGATACATGAAGTGATGAGTGAAGAGTGAAGTGATGAGTGAAGTGATACATGAAGTGATGAGTGAAGAATGAAGTGATGAGTGAAGTGATGAGTGAAGTGTTGAGTGTAAAGATACGTGAAGTGATGAGTGAAGTGTTGAGTGTAGAGATACGTGAAGTGATGAGTGAAGAGTGAAGTGATGAGTGTAGAGATACGTGAAGTGATGAGTGAAGAGTTGAGTGTAGAGATATGTGAAGTGATGAGTGAAGAGTGAAGTGTTGAGTGTAGAGATACGTGAAGTGATGAGTGAAGAGTGAAGTGATGAGTGTAGAGATACGTGAAGTGATGAGTGAAGTGTTGAGTGTAGAGATACGTGAAGTGATGAGTGTAGAGATATGTGAGGTGATGAGTGAAGAGTGAAGTGTTGAGTGTAGAGATATGTGAAGTGATGAGTGAAGAGTGAAGTGTTGAGTGTAGAGATACGTGAAGTGATGAGTGAAGTGATGAGTGTAGAGATACATGAAGTGATGACTGAAGTCTTCATTCGCCTGCTGCAGGAATCACTGATGTTTATTCCATTCCATTTTAAATCTGTGTAATTTAATTGAATTTGAGATTCCAGCATTTGCACTGACCTTTGAGCTGTGGTGAGGTTATACAGCATGTGGTCAACACACACACACACACACACACACACACACACACACGTGAAAGAGTCGAGCCGTGTGTGAAAGCTGTTCTCCAGACGAGGTATTTTGGTCAGATTTCTGTTCAGCGTCTCACTGCAGTCTGTCTGATGTGTCTGATCTCACACGTCCACACACCACGTCATATTTCACGTCTGAAATCACAGACGGACCGGACGCCAGGCCGGGCAGAACCACACGCCGCAGACCCAGGAGCTCTTTGTTATTCTGCATCCTGCTGACAGCAATCAGGACGACATTTTACAGCTTTATTTACTTCATTCTGCAGCTCTGAGCTCATGCCTTTTATTCACTCGCAGCTGCAAAAGTGTTCAGTGACAAGAACGTTTATTTCTCCTCAAATAGCTTCAGAGACTTCATCTGTAAAAAAATACTAAAAATACTTCATCTGTATAAAAATACTAAAAATACTTCATCTGTAAAAAAATACTAAAAATACTTCATCTGTATAAAAATACGAAAAATACTTCATCTGTATAAAAATACTAAAAATACTTCATCTGTATAAAAATACAAAAAATACTTCATCTGTAAAAAAATACTAAAAATACTTCATCTGTATAAAAATACTAAAAATACTTCATCTGTAAAAAAATACAAAAAATACTTCATCTGTAAAAAAATACTAAAAATACTTCATCTGTATAAAAATACAAAAAATACTTCATCTGTAAAAAAATACTAAAAATACTTCATCTGTATAAAAATACTAAAAATACTTCATCTGTAAAAAAATACTAAAAATACTTCATCTGTATAAAAATACAAAAAATACTTCATCTGTATAAAAATACTAAAAATACTTCATCTGTATAAAAATACTAAAAATACTTCATCTGTATAAAATATAAATTTATCTTCATATTCATGTTTGAGCTTAAGCTTTCCTCATAACTTACTGCTCACTCCAGATTGCTAGCAAAAAAGAGCGTAATTAGAAACAGATAATAAAGAGTGCTAGCAAATAAAGAGTGCTAGTCACTACTCAATCCGTAGCAGAAACACAATTCACACCACACACGTGCGGAAACACAGGTTTTGTTCTGCGCATTCGCAAAATTGCTGCCACTTCCTGTCACCGCCAACATTTTTACGACAGTCTAGCAATATGGATTCTTTTAAGTTTATTAGAAGGATGGAAGGAATTCATTCATTTATAAATAAATAAATTGAAAGAATTTTAAAAATCTTGGGTGCTAAGAAAAAAATGAATATCAGCAAAAAAAAGAGAGTGCTAGAAAAAAAAAAGAGTTCTAGGAAAAAGAGAGCTGGCGAAAAAAAGTTCTAGCGGTTTCCTGGTAGCATGAGAGTCTGACAGCAGGGTGTTTTATTTTTAGCCGTTAGCCGTGTAACATTGTGTTAACATTGAAACAGCTGTGTGAAGTTGACACGGTTTTGATGTTTGAATCGTTCTCACACTGAGGACGTCGGGTCACGGCACCACCTCCATTGGCTCACGTGAATCCGCTGGGTTCCCGAGGACCTGCGGTGCTGATGCGTGGTGTGTGGTGACTCAGCAGCTGCTACTTCCTGTCCTGGCTGTTTGTGGACTAAACCTCTGCTTTGATTCTTCAGACTGTCCTCCACTCGGCCTGGAGAGCCTGAAAATCGACGACTTCCAGCTTCACGCCTCCAGCATGCAGCGCTACGGTCTGGGAGCTCACCGAGGACGACTCAACATCCAGGTTAGCGCATTAGCATGCTGACAGGGCTTCATATCAGAGCCGCTGTATGCATTGGTTTATTCACAAGTGTGTGATGAGATAAGGTGTGAAGTTCGACATGTTATTAATGTAATCCTCCACCTGTGTGAAGCGCTAATTCAATTCAATTCAATTTATTTTGTATAGCGCCTTTTACAATGAACATCATACAATCAGCACACTGCTAGCTAGCTAATACAGTCAATTACCTTCATAATAAATAAAATGATGATGTCAGAGTCTGAGGAACTCAACACTATGACACTGAGATTCTCTTAATAATGCTTCGCTAATCACATGACTCCAAATATTAGCGTGAATTTGGACCCAGCTGGGCGGGGACGATAAGATATATATCCAAAAATCCAAAGATTGGATTTATTTATTATTTTTATTTTATTTATTTTATTTTTTTTTGCAAACTCAGTTGGAAGATAAGTTGAAATCAGACTTTAAGATATTTTTTTTTCTTACAATGGAAATTAATTCTGAGTGGAAGAACTGAACTGCTTCAATTAAAAAACAACAACAATTTTAAGCATTTTGTTTGTAGAGAAAATGATGCCAGATAAAAGTTTCAGTTTAAGTAAAATTAAGAAAAATTATGATCTGTTATTTATTTATTTATTTATTTATTTATTTATTTATTTATTTATTTAATTAATAATTTCTATAACATATTTATTAATGTATATAGAATTATTAAATTAAATTATTAATATTGAATATGTAGTTTCTAAATGAACTCTGTTCCTGTAAAAATAAATCAGTTAATATTTTCCTATAAAATAATCATTTTATAATGTTATGTCAAAACTTAACACTCACAACATCAACCTCATAAACAAAAACAAAAAAAAACAACATGGTCATATTAATTCTTAATAATCTGAGGTATTAATAACTCATTAAGGAGCCTCTTACAGCAGGTGCCCTGGCCTGGTCAGTGCAGCGGTCAGGTCTCAGTGAGAAACACAGCTCTCGCAGCTTTGAGTGTGGACAGAGCAGGCTGTGTGTCCAGACTGTGTTAACGTTTTGTTATTTCTGTCTGAAGTTTCTGTGTGTGTGTGTGTGTGTGTGTGTGTGTGTGTGTGTGTGTGTTATTTCCAGGCTGGTCTGTTCGAGGACGATCTGTACGACGGAGCCTGGTGTGCAGGCAGGAATGACCCGCTGCAGTGGTTTGAGGTGGACGCAAGGAGACTCACCAAATTCACCGGAGTCATAACACAGGGCAGGAGCTCACACTGGTCGTGAGTATACACACACACACACATTTATACACACAAACACACACATACACATATATATATACACACACACACATATACACATACACACATATATACATACAAGCACACACAAACACACAAGCACACACATACAAGCCCACACACCAAACACACACACACACACATATACACACACAAACACACACACACTGTGTATGTCCTGAACTGTAAATGCCACATGCTAATTCCAGTCATGTGCTGCACTGCTGATAAAGTTGTCGTGATTTCTACATGAATAAATAATGAAATAAATAATGAAATAAAGGCAGAAAGCTGAGCAGACGCTGAGTTAAACACTGCAGAGCTTCTGCTTAAACACCTCGTTCATCACACTGCCTACCCACACCCAGCACGATACACTCACATCTCAGAGGGAGCTCTGATTTTAACTACAGGATAAAAGAGATCAAATATCAATGAAGCATAAATCTCACACTACAGTGGGAAGCAGCTGTGTGTATAGGTGTGTGTGTGTGTTTGTATTGTGTGCTTGTATGTGTGTATTTCTGTGCGTGTGTGTGTGTAGAGTGTGTGTGTGTGTGTGAATATGTGCGTGTGTGTGTAGAGTGTGTGTGTGAATAAATGCATGTGTGTGTGTCTGTGTATGTGAATATGTGTGTGAATAAATGCATGTGTGTGTGTATATGTGTGTGTGTGTGTGAATATGTGCATGTGTGTGTAGAGTGTGTGTGTGTGTAGAGTGTGTGTGTGTGTAGAGGGTGTGTGTGTATAAAATCTGTACATTTTACTAATAAATTTTGAACGTTCTTATGTTAGTGGAACACAAACACACACACACGCACACACACATGCATATATACTCTACACACACACACACACTCTCTACACACAGCTGCTTCCCACTTGTGAGATTTATGCCTCATTTTAATATTTCATCTCTTCTATCCTCTTATAGTATCTTCCTGTAAGTCAGGTGACTAACGCGCCTCGCGGCTCTTCCTGGATCAGACAGGAAGTGCGGATTCTGCTGCAGGCTTCTTCAGAGTAATTAGAATAAACGGATATGGATAATGAATAATGAATTAATTGGAGATATTTCTGTCCTGCACTGAGCTCATTTACTGCTGCAGGAAGGCGAGCCTCAAGATTCAGGGTGGGTGTAAAGGTCCACAATCATAACGATGACCGTCTCAGTGTCCGACTCCTGAGCTTTAAACACTCAGTGAAGATGATGAAACAAACAAAAAAATCCATGAGACGAGATTTAAACAACAAATCATGTGGATGAACTTCAGCCATTTACACACCAAACAGCTCACAACACCATGACACTGTTTTGGTTCTGGCTCCGCCCCTCTGTCCAGTCATTGGTTGATTACCTTCATGTGTTCACCTGTTCTGTGCCTCTATCTCTACGACTGAACATTCCCACCACTGCTTCTCCACTTCTGACTCTTCCTCAGGAGTGACTGGGTGACGTCGTATCGAGTTCTGGTCAGCAACGACTCCCACACTTGGGTGACCCTGAAGAACGGCTCCAGAGACCTGGTGAGCAGAGCAGAGCGAGAACCTTATAACACTTATACATTATAACTCATTCTTCATGGGAGTGTCACCTGTGCTACTGAGATAATCATTTACAAATCATCTCAAGTTTATCAAACTCTGAGTCGAGTCAGAGTCTCAGTTTAATGTTAATGTTAAATGTTTTTGTTAAAAATAATTAATCTTGACTGATCTGATGGAATGTGGCTCAGGCTTCTGTCTTAAACACTAGAATTATCATCTCCCGTGTCAGTAATTGGTGAACTCTTCATTCCAAACTGGCTGATTATTTTTTTTACAGCATTATCAGTTTTTTTTTTCTTTTACAAACCTTCTAATCATTTATATTAATTAGGCAGATAATTAAAAGAGATTGTAATTCATTATAGACACGGTTCCTGGTACGCAGGAGAAGGTTATTGTTGTCCTAATTACTGATCCGATCCCGCGTGAGCATCTGATCACCGTGGATTCTGAGGAGCGTATGCTTGTTTCGGGTTTATTAGACGCTCATTTGCAAAGCTAATTAGCGGGAGATTATGCGCTGTGCACCATGATGGAGATTCAGAGCGCTTCAATTAAAACCCTGCTGAGACACAGTGAGACCGTTCATCTGTGTGCTAACACTCACAGCCCTGATAACACTGAAAGTTCCTCAACAACTTCAGGGAGAAATCTTGAGAGGAACCGGTGTCTGGTGACTGGACTCAGACTCTCACACAGGACATGTGAATTGACTCGCTCATAGTGGCCACTCAGAGCGAATGTATGACTTGACTCAGACTGGGACTGGAACTGTGACATGACTCAGACCCACAGTGGATGTATGACTCGGCTCAAACTCAAAACGGACAGTTAACTCAACTCAAATTGAATCTTTGAAGTGGAGTGAGATAGACTCAGTGGACTTGCGACTCAACCGAACTGGACCTTCGGCTCGAATCAGACTTATAGACTCCAAAACTGACTCAGACTCAGGCATTTGATTGGACTCTCACATGGCATGTGAATCGACTTACTTATAGTTACTTATACTTGAATGCTAGTCTCAACTCATACTGGACTCCGCACTCATCTTGGACTCATACTGGACATATGATTTGTCTCAGACTTATGATGAATCAATGACTTGATTAATACAACATGTGACTTGACTCAGAATCATGGTGGCCATGTAGCTAACTCCGAGCGAATGTTTGGCAAGATTCAGACTCATACTGAATCTATGACATGATTCAGACTTATAGTGGACTTCAGAACTGTGACTCAACTCAGACTCATAATAGACATTTGACTCAACTCTCACACAGGACGTGTGAATCCACTCACTCACAGTGAATGCTTGACTCGACTCAGACTCATACTGGACTCTTCACTCATCTTGGACTCATAGAGGATATGTTTTTTTTTTTAGACTTATGGGGGATCAATGACTCGTGACTTTACTCTGAGTCATAGTGACCATGTGACCAACTCAGAGCGAATGTATGGCTTGACTCTGGATCTGTGACATGACTCAGACTCATAGTGGATGCATGACTCGGCTCAAATTGGAAAGACAAACTGGCAGACAAATGACTCTAATTCGACCTTTGACATGACTCAGACTCACTATACTTGTGATTCGACTCAGACTCATAGAGGACTTCAGAACTGATTCAGACTCATAGTATTGTGACTCAACTCAGACTCATAATAGACATTTGACTTGACTCTAACACAGGACGTGTGAATCAACTCACTCCCGGTGAATGCTTGACTCGACTCAGACTCAACTGAACTACCCAGATAACTTGACTCAAATTGGATCTTTGACATGACTCAAACTCAGTGGACTTGAGACTCAACCAAACTGGACCTGCGCCTTGAATCAGACTCAGAGACTCCAGAACTGACACAGACTCATAGTGGACTCCACAACTGACTCATAATAGACATTTAACTTGACTCTCACTCAGAGCATGTGAATCGACTCTCTCATAGCGAACGATTTATTCGATTCAGACTCAACTGGACTCTTCACTCATCTTGGACTCATACTGGACAGTGATTTGTCTCAGACTCATGATGAATCAGTGGCTCGATGAATAACACACATGACTTGACAAAGAGTCATGGTGGCGTGACTCGGTTCAAACTCAGAAGAGACAAATAACTAGATTCAAATTGGATCTTTGAAGTGATTCAGACTAAGTGGACTTGTAACTCGACTCAGACTCATAGTGGACTTCAGAACTGACTTAGACTCATAGTGGTCATGTGACTCATAGTGGTCATGTGATTTGTCTCAGACATGACATAGTGGATTTATGACTTGATGAATATGACCTGTGACTCAAACCAAACTAGACTTGTGACTTGACTCAGACTCAAAGTGGACTTCAGAATATACTCAGACTCATAGTGTATGTGTGACTTGACTCAGACTCATAGTGTATGTGTGACTTGACTCAGACTCATTGTAGAGTCTTGACTCTTGACTCTAAAATTGACTCAGACTCACAGATAATCCGTAAAGTAACTAAGCCCCAGTTCTTGTCTTATTCAGTTTTTTTTTTAAATTTGTTTTTATTCCCATTGCAGTAAGCTTGTATGAGCTCAATCTTTTCACTCCATGACAGTTTTCTGACTCGAGGATGATGAATAAATGTCGATGGTGTATGTGTCCTGTCCTGTGCTTGCCTCAGTAGCTGTTCTTTGGCAATAAGGAGAAGGAGATCCCGGTACTGAATAAATTCCCCAGGCCCGTTGTGGCGCGCTACATCCGGATCAACCCTCGCTCCTGGTTCAACCACGGCAGCATCTGTATGAGGGCGGAAATACTGGGATGCCCCTTACCAGGTATCAGAAACACAACCCTGAGGTGTTTTTACAGCGGAGAAGAAGAAGAAACAGCGGGTGTGTAGAATGTAGAAGAGCAGAACGCTCATCTTACAGAACAGCTTGTGAAGAGAAGTCAGTTAGAACTCAAGAACCTATATCCATTCCAAGAATTTATTCTGGATTTATGGATTTTAAGGAAAAAACTGTAATAGAAATATGAGATCATGCAGAAACTCCTAGAGTTGAGTATTTTCCAATAACTGCATGTCCCCAAGTATTTTTATATGTTTGTTTGGGGGTTTTTTGACATGTGGAAGATAAATATAAAGATGAAGGTTACAAAATAAAGGCAGAATAAAATATTTGTTTCAAAAAATTATTTGGGGAAATTGTGAAGGAAAATAACAATTCCAAAAAAATCTGAATATTTTATTGATCCCCTCAGGGGAATTATTAAAAGTGTTCAGATTCTTAAAAGCAAAACATAATAAAAACATTTAAAAAAATGGCAAAAAATATATATTTTAAATATATTTATACGTCAAGATATAAAGGGTTAATTATAGAATAAATGTAATTAATTATTTAATAATTTAATTTAATTATTTACTCCCATTATTATTAATAATTAATTAATTCCATTATTATTAAATAATTATCTCATTAATACTAAATAAATAAATACATACATTAATTACTTACTTACTTACTTAATTAATTAATTAATTAATTTAAATTTATTTATTTATTTTTCATTTATTTATAATAATTCATCAATTAAATGATAAATTAATTAAAAACGATGCCTTTCGGATTCCATCTTGGTTTCAGATCCTAATAATTATTACCACCGCCGCAACGAAATCACCACCACGGACAAGCTGGACTTCAGACACCACAACTACAAGGAGATGAGGCAGGTAAAGAACGATCCTCATCACTACCTCATCAGACCTCACTGACCTTCACTACACTTTACACTAACAGAGAGTCTTCATATTATTCATATATATTTATATCAGAAAGCTAACATAGACGGCACATTACCTGTTGTTCCTAGCAACTAAAATGCACCTACATGTCCGCCGGTTTGGTTTCTGGTACAATGTCAGTATGTAGATTATTATATACTGACATATTAATGTAAATAATGCTAATAATAATAGTTTGTAATAGCCTCATAATAATCCCATTACAAAGCTATTTTAATGAATATAACAAAAATATCAATAAAAACAAAATATGTGTTCAGTCTGAAACCATGTTAGCGCTGTTAGAATGTTACGGCTGAACAACAGAAACCCGGTCAGAACCTGAGAAGCTGATATCAGGTGAAAACCAGGAAGTAGCTGAACAACACTGAACAAAAACGGCTCGATGGATAGAGTCAGGAGACGAAACACCCGACATCACGGAAGCACGCGGCGTAGCGATGGGGAAATACGTCACGCTGAAACATTAGCAGAAGTCGGATATGGAGGAAGGAAGGAGCGGCCAGTCGACTGGACGACAAACTTAAAAAGAGCAAAAAAGATGAGAAAGCTGTGAAAGATAACAGAAGCTGCTCGGGTGCAGGAGCACAGAGCTGAACTTTCTTCCTAACTGATAAAAGTGAGAGCGTGAGATGAGCCGTTAATATGCAAATGAGCAGGAGGTGAAGGCGGGGTTTAATGTAGAGTGTGAAACAAGGGCAGATTGTGAAGAGCCAGGATTCAGTGTTCACCCCGGGGGAAAGGAGGAGCAGTGTGAAACCTCCAAATACACAACCCCAGGATTATCTTTAGTTTAGAATCACACAGGGAAATATTTCAGGGATGAGAAACTCACCTTTTTTTTCTTTAAATTTCTCTAATAAATAGATGATGTACAGCTCTGTAGCTCTAGAACTTAACAGTAAGTAACAATAAATGGATTAAAACTATGAAGTGTCATTATTATTATTATTATTATATATAGAAATATTTGTCATTGTTAGCAAATTGCTGTGGTGTAAAAGGAATAAAACACTTCCTTACTAAAACAAACACTTTGGACGTTTCTGACGCTAATCGTGCACCAGTAACCTGTAGCATCACATCCGCTAATACACACGTCAGCAGTGCCGCTCATGCAGAAAGCGGTGGCTTGGTGCTAATGACGTCCACGCCGCTCGCCCACACGCTCCGTCAGAGGAAACAGATGTCTGGGACAAAGATTTACAACGTGGAAATCACAGTTCATCAAGAGCTTAATTAAAACCCCTTTCTTTTCCGCTTTGATTAATTATCATACAAGCAGCTGGCAAACAAAACATCAAAATACATTATTAAGCATGCAGGGCTGGCGCTTTCCCAGCATGCCCCGCTTTTGTTTGGAGCATACGCTGAACCACTGTGAGACGGTGCTCTGGAGAACACACAGGCAGATGTTCCTCACTTTCATTATTTCCAGTTTCTGTGCTTCGTCGTTTCTCTTCTCTGATGTGATACGAGGCCAATTAGTTTCCTCCAGTTCTGAAGCTACAACTATACAAACATGCAGCCGAGCAGCGGGTTAAACCAACATAGACGAAATGGGGGGATCCACAGGATCGCTGAAGTTTTATGTCTTGTGCATTTTCTTTATAAAGTCCAGTTTAACGCATGAAAGAGGAAGATTATAAAATGACACGTTCTCACATCATGAAAAGAACAAATCTGTAACGTTCTGCAATCACGTCATGCTGAAGTGAGAAGGAAATCTGACCTTCTCTAACGGATCACTCAACACAGCTGCTCTCAGAGCTGGACGACTAATCCCGAGCCTCCAGATAACCCCATCAAACACCTTCTGATGATTCAGAATGCAGGGTTCTCAACCCGAGATCACTTAACCTCCTCTGATGCCTCATAGTTCTTACTCAGTGAGGCATGAGGTGTGCACGTGTGTGTAAGTTTGTGTAAGGGTGTGTGTGTAAGTTTGTGTAAGGGTGTGTGTAAGTTTGTGTAAGGGTGTGTGTGTAAGTTTGTGTAAGGGTGTGTGTAAGTTTGTGTAAGGGTGTGTGTAAGTTTGTGTAAGGGTGTGTGTAAGTTTGTGTAAGGGTGTGTGTGTAAGTTTGTGTAAGGGTGTGTGTAAGTTTGTGTAAGGGTGTGTGTAAGTTTGTGTAAGGGTGTGTGTGTAAGTTTGTGTAAGGGTGTGTGTGTAAGTTTGTGTAAGGGTGTGTGTAAGTTTGTGTAAGGGTGTGTGTGTAAGTTTGTGTAAGGATGTGTGTGTGTAAGTTTGTGTAAGGGTGTGTGTGTAAGTTTGTGTAAGGGTGTGTGTGTAAGTTTGTGTAAGGGTGTGTGTAAGTTTGTGTAAGGGTGTGTGTAAGTTTGTGTAAGGGTGTGTGTGTAAGTTTGTGTAAGGGTGTGTGTAAGTTTGTGTAAGGGTGTGTGTAAGTTTGTGTAAGGGTGTGTGTGTAAGTTTCTGTAAGGGTGTGTGTGTGTAAGTTTCTGTAAGGGTGTAAGTTTGTGTAAGGGTGTGTGTGTGTAAGTTTGTGTAAGGGTGTGTGTAAGTTTGTGTAAGGGTGTGTGTGTAAGTTTGTGTAAGTGTGTGTGTAAGTTTGTGTAAGGGTGTGTGTGTAAGTTTGTGTAAGGGTGTGTGTGTAAGTTTGTGTAAGGGTGTGTGTGTAAGTTTGTGTAAGGGTGTGTGTGTGTAAGTTTGTGTAAGGGTGTGTGTGTGTAAGTTTGTGTAAGGGTGTGTGTGTAAGTTTGTGTAAGGGTGTGTGTAAGTTTGTGTAAGTGTGTGTGTAAGTTTGTGTAAGGGTGTGTGTGTAAGTTTGTGTAAGGGTGTGTGTAAGTTTGTGTAAGTGTGTGTGTAAGTTTGTGTAAGGGTGTGTGTGTAAGTTTGTGTAAGGTTGTGTGTGTGTAAGTTTCTGTAAGGGTGTGTGTAAGTTTGTGTAAGTGTGTGTGTAAGTTTGTGTAAGGGTGTGTGTGTAAGTTTGTGTAAGTGTGTGTGTAAGTTTGTGTAAGGGTGTGTGTGTACGTTTGTGTAAGGGTGTGTGTGTAAGTTTGTGTAAGGGTGTGTGTAAGTTTGTGTAAGGGTGTGTGTGTAAGTTTGTGTAAGTGTGTGTGTAAGTTTGTGTAAGGGTGTGTGTAAGTTTGTGTAAGTGTGTGTGTAAGTTTGTGTAAGGGTGTGTGTGTAAGTTTGTGTAAGGGTGTGTGTAAGTTTGTGTAAGTGTGTGTGTAAGTTTGTGTAAGGGTGTGTGTGTAAGTTTGTGTAAGGTTGTGTGTGTGTAAGTTTCTGTAAGGGTGTGTGTAAGTTTGTGTAAGTGTGTGTGTAAGTTTGTGTAAGGGTGTGTGTGTAAGTTTGTGTAAGTGTGTGTGTAAGTTTGTGTAAGGGTGTGTGTGTACGTTTGTGTAAGGGTGTGTGTGTAAGTTTGTGTAAGTGTGTCTGTAAGTTTGTGTAAGTGTGTGTGTAAGTTTGTGTAAGGGTGTGTGTGTACGTTTGTGTAAGGGTGTGTGTGTAAGTTTGTGTAAGGGTGTGTGTAAGTTTGTGTAAGGGTGTGTGTGTAAGTTTGTGTAAGTGTGTGTGTAAGTTTCTGTAAGGGTGTGTGTGTAAGTTAGTGTAAGGTTGTGTGTGTGTAAGTTTCTGTAAGGGTGTGTGTAAGTTTGTGTAAGGGTGTGTGTAAGTTTGTGTAAGGGTGTGTGTAAGTTTGTGTAAGTGTGTCTGTAAGTTTGTGTAAGGGTGTGTGTAAGTTTGTGTAAGGGTGTGTGTAAGTTTGTGTAAGGGTGTGTGTGTAAGTTTGTGTAAGGGTGTGTGTAAGTTTGTGTAAGGGTGTGTGTGTAAGTTTGTGTAAGGGTGTGTGTAAGTTTGTGTAAGGGTGTGTGTGTAAGTTTGTGTAAGGGTGTGTGTAAGTTTGTGTAAGGGTGTGTGTAAGTTTGTGTAAGGGTGTGTGTAAGTTTGTGTAAGGGTGTGTGTGTAAGTTTGTGTAAGGGTGTGTGTAAGTTTGTGTAAGGGTGTGTGTGTAAGTTTGTGTAAGTGTGTCTGTAAGTTTGTGTAAGGGTGTGTGTAAGTTTGTGTAAGGGTGTGTGTAAGTTTGTGTAAGGGTGTGTGTAAGTTTGTGTAAGGGTGTGTGTAAGTTTGTGTAAGGGTGTGTGTGTGTAAGTTTGTGTAAGGGTGTGTGTGTGTAAGTTTGTGTAAGTGTGTGTGTAAGTTTGTGTAAGGGTGTGAGTAAGTTTGTGTAAGGGTGTGTGTAAGTTTGTGTAAGGGTGTGTGTGTGTAAGTTTGTGTAAGTGTGTGTGTAAGTTTGTGTAAGTGTGTGTGTAAGTTTGTGTAAGGGTGTGTGTGTAAGTTTGTGTAAGGGTGTGTGTAAGTTTGTGTAAGTGTGTTTGTAAGTTTGTGTAAGTGTGTGTGTAAGTTTGTGTAAGGGTGTGTGTGTAAGTTTGTGTAAGGGTGTGTGTAAGTTTGTGTAAGGGTGTGTGTGTAAGTTTGTGTAAGTGTGTGTGTAAGTTTGTGTAAGGGTGTGTGTGTGTAAGTTTGTGTAAGTGTGTGTGTAAGTTTGTGTAAGGGTGTGAGTGTAAGTTTGTGTAAGGGTGTGTGTGTAAGTTTGTGTAAGGGTGTGTGTGTAAGTTTGTGTAAGGGTGTGTGTGTAAGTTTGTGTAAGGGTGTGTGTGTGTAAGTTTGTGTAAGGGTGTGTGTGTAAGTTTGTGTAAGGGTGTGTGTGTAAGCTTGTGTAAGGTGTGTGTGTGTAAGTTTGTGTAAGGGTGTGTGTGTAAGTTTGTGTAAGGGTGTGTGTGTAAGTTTGTGTAAGGGTGTGTGTGTAAGTTTGTGTAAGGGTGTGTGTGTGTAAGTTTGTGTAAGGGTGTGTGTGTAAGTTTGTGTAAGGGTGTGTGTAAGTTTGTGTAAGGGTGTGTGTGTAAGTTTGTGTAAGGGTGTGTGTGTAAGTTTGTGTGAGGGTGTGTGTGTAAGTTTGAGTAAGGGTGTGTGTAAGTTTGTGTAAGGGTGTGTGTGTGTAAGTTTGTGTAAGGGTGTGTGTGTAAGTTTGTGTAAGGGTGTGTGTAAGTTTGTGTAAGGGTGTGTGTGTAAGTTTGTGTAAGGGTGTGAGTAAGTTTGTGTAAGGGTGTGTGTGTAAGTTTGTGTAAGGGTGTGTGTAAGTTTGTGTAAGGGTGTGTGTGTAAGTTTGTGTAAGGGTGTGTGTGTGTAAGTTTGTGTAAGTGTGTGTGTAAGTTTGTGTAAGGGTGTGAGTAAGTTTGTGTAAGGGTGTGTGTGTGTAAGTTTGTGTAAGGGTGTGTGTGTAAGTTTGTGTAAGGGTGTGTGTAAGTTTGTGTAAGGGTGTGTGTAAGTTTGTGTAAGGGTGTGTGTGTAAGTTTGTGTAAGGGTGTGTGTGTAAGTTTGTGTAAGGGTGTGTGTGTAAGTTTGTGTAAGGGTGTGTGTGTAAGTTTGAGTAAGGGTATGTGTAAGTTTGTGTAAGGGTGTGTGTGTAAGTTTGTGTAAGGGTGTGTGTGTAAGTTTGTGTAAGGGTGTGTGTGTAAGTTTGTGTAAGGGTGTGTGTGTGTAAGTTTGTGTAAGGGTGTGTGTGTGTAAGTTTGTGTAAGGGTGTGTGTGTAAGTTTGTGTAAGGGTGTGTGTGTAAGTTTGTGTAAGGGAGTGGGTGTGTAGGGTTGTGCACGGGTCTGTGCGTAAGTTTGTGTAAGGGTGTGTGTGTAAGTTTGTGTAAGGGTGTGTGTGTAAGTGTGTGTATGGGTGTGTGTGTCTAAGCTTGTGTAGGGGTGTGTGTGTAAGTTTGTGTAAGGGTGTGTGTAAGTTTGTGTAAGGGTGTGTGTAAGTTTGTGTAAGGGTGTGTGTGTAAGTTTGTGTAAGGGTGTGTGTGTGTAAGTTTGTGTAAGGGTGTGTGTAAGTTTGTGTAAGTGTGTGTGTAAGTTTGTGTAAGGGTGTGTGTGTAAGTTTGTGTAAGGGTGTGTGTGTAAGTTTGTGTAAGGGTGTGTGTAAGTTTGTGTAAGGGTGTGTGTGTAAGTTTGTGTAAGGGTGTGTGTGTAAGTTTGTGTAAGGGTGTGTGTAAGTTTGTGTAAGTGTGTGTGTAAGTTTGTGTAAGGGTGTGTGTGTAAGTTTGTGTAAGGGTGTGTGTTTAAGTTTGTGTAAGTGTGTGTGTAAGTTTCTGTAAGGGTGTGTGTGTAAGTTAGTGTAAGGTTGTGTGTGTGTGAGTTTCTGTAAGAGTGTGTGTAAGTTTGTGTAAGTGTGTGTGTAAGTTTGGGTAAGGATGTGTGTGTAAGTTTGTGTAAGTGTGTGTGTAAGTTTGTGTAAGGGTGTGTGTGTACGTTTGTGTAAGGGTGTGTGTGTAAGTTTGTGTAAGGGTGTGTGTAAGTTTGTGTAAGGGTGTGTGTGTAAGTTTGTGTAAGTGTGTGTGTAAGTTTCTGTAAGGGTGTGTGTAAGTTTGTGTAAGGGTGTGTGTGTAAGTTAGTGTAAGGTTGTGTGTGTGTAAGTTTCTGTAAGGGTGTGTGTAAGTTTGTGTAAGTGTGTGTGTAAGTTTGTGTAAGTGTGTGTGTGTAAGTTTGTGTAAGTGTGTGTGTAAGTTTGTGTAAGGGTGTGTGTAAGTTTGTGTAAGTGTGTCTGTAAGTTTGTGTAAGGGTGTGTGTAAGTTTGTGTAAGGGTGTGTGTGTAAGTTTGTGTAAGGGTGTGTGTAAGTTTGTGTAAGGGTGTGTGTGTAAGTTTGTGTAAGGGTGTGTGTAAGTTTGTGTAAGGGTGTGTGTGTAAGTTTGTGTAAGGGTGTGTGTAAGTTTGTGTAAGGGTGTGTGTAAGTTTGTGTAAGGGTGTGTGTAAGTTTGTGTAAGGGTGTGTGTGTAAGTTTGTGTAAGTGTGTGTGTAAGTTTGTGTAAGGGTGTGTGTGTGTAAGTTTGTGTAAGTGTGTGTGTAAGTTTGTGTAAGTGTGTGTGTAAGTTTGTGTAAGGGTGTGAGTAAGTTTGTGTAAGGGTGTGTGTGTAAGTTTGTGTAAGGGTGTGTGTAAGTTTGTGTAAGGGTGTGTGTAAGTTTGTGTAAGGGTGTGTGTGTAAGTTTGTGTAAGTGTGTGTGTAAGTTTGTGTAAGGGTGTGTGTGTGTAAGTTTGTGTAAGTGTGTGTGTAAGTTTGTGTAAGGGTGTGAGTAAGTTTGTGTAAGGGTGTGTGTGTAAGTTTGTGTAAGGGTGTGTGTAAGTTTGTGTAAGGGTGTGTGTAAGTTTGTGTAAGGGTGTGTGTGTGTAAGTTTGTGTAAGGGTGTGTGTGTAAGTTTGTGTAAGGGTGTGTGTGTAAGCTTGTGTAAGGGTGTGTGTAAGTTTGTGTAAGGGTGTGTGTAAGTTTGTGTAAGGGTGTGTGTGTAAGTTTGTGTAAGGGTGTGTGTGTACGTTTGTGTAAGGGTGTGTGTGTGTAAGTTTGTGTAAGGGTGTGTGTAAGTTTGTGTAAGGGTGTGTGTAAGTTTGTGTAAGGGTGTGTGTGTAAGTTTGTGTAAGGGTGTGTGTAAGTTTGTGTAAGGGTGTGTGTGTAAGTTTGAGTAAGGGTGTGTGTAAGTTTGTGTAAGGGTGTGTGTGTGTAAGTTTGTGTAAGGGTGTGTGTGTAAGTTTGTGTAAGGGTGTGTGTAAGTTTGTGTAAGGGTGTGTGTGTAAGTTTGTGTAAGGGTGTGTGTGTAAGTTTGTGTAAGGGTGTGTGTGTGTAAGTTTGTGTAAGGGTGTGTGTAAGTTTGTGTAAGGGTGTGTGTAAGTTTGTGTAAGGGTGTGTGTGTACGTTTGTGTAAGGGTGTGTGTGTGTAAGTTTGTGTAAGGGTGTGTGTAAGTTTGTGTAAGGGTGTGTGTAAGTTTGTGTAAGGGTGTGTGTGTAAGTTTGTGTAAGGGTGTGTGTAAGTTTGTGTAAGGGTGTGTGTGTAAGTTTGAGTAAGGGTATGTGTAAGTTTGTGTAAGGGTGTGTGTGTGTAAGTTTGTGTAAGGGTGTGTGTGTGTAAGTTTGTGTAAGGGTGTGTGTAAGTTTGTGTAAGGGTGTGTGTGTAAGTTTGTGTAAGGGTGTGTGTGTACGTTTGTGTAAGGGTGTGTGTGTGTAAGTTTGTGTAAGGGTGTGTGTGTAAGTTTGTGTAAGGGTGTGTGTAAGTTTGTGTAAGGGTGTGTGTAAGTTTGTGTAAGGGTGTGTGTGTGTAAGTTTGTGTAAGGGTGTGTGTGTAAGTTTGTGTAAGGGTGTGTGTGTAAGTTTGTGTAAGTGTGTGTGTAAGTTTGTGTAAGGGTGTGTGTGTGTAAGTTTGTGTAAGGGTGTGTGTGTAAGTTTGTGTAAGGGTGTGTGTGTAAGTTTGTGTAAGGGTGTGTGTAAGTTTGTGTAAGGGTGTGTGTGTAAGTTTGTGTAAGGGTGTGTGTAAGTTTGTGTAAGGGTGTGTGTGTGTAAGTTTCTGTAAGGGTGTGTGTGTGTAAGTTTCTGTAAGGGTGTGTGTAAGTTTGTGTAAGGGTGTGTGTGTGTAAGTTTCTGTAAGGGTGTGTGTGTGTAAGTTTGTGTAAGGGTGTGTGTAAGTTTGTGTAAGTGTGTGTGTAAGTTTGTGTAAGTGTGTGTGTAAGTTTGTGTAAGGGTGTGTGTGTAAGTTTGTGTAAGGGTGTGTGTAAGTTTGTGTAAGGGTGTGTGTGTAAGTTTCTGTAAGGGTGTGTGTAAGTTTGTGTAAGGGTGTGTGTGTAAGTTTGTGTAAGGGTGTGTGTGTAAGTTTGTGTAAGGGTGTGTGTAAGTTTGTGTAAGGGTGTGTGTAAGTTTGTGTAAGGGTGTGTGTGTAAGTTTGTGTAAGGGTGTGTGTAAGTTTGTGTAAGGGTGTGTGTAAGTTTGTGTAAGGGTGTGTGTGTAAGTTTGTGTAAGGGTGTGTGTGTACGTTTGTGTAAGGGTGTGTGTGTGTAAGTTTGTGTAAGGGTGTGTGTAAGTTTGTGTAAGGGTGTGTGTAAGTTTGTGTAAGGGTGTGTGTGTAAGTTTGTGTAAGGGTGTGTGTAAGTTTGTGTAAGGGTGTGTGTGTAAGTTTGAGTAAGGGTGTGTGTAAGTTTGTGTAAGGGTGTGTGTGTGTAAGTTTGTGTAAGGGTGTGTGTAAGTTTGTGTAAGGGTGTGTGTGTAAGTTTGTGTAAGGGTGTGTGTGTAAGTTTGTGTAAGGGTGTGTGTGTAAGTTTGTGTAAGGGTGTGTGTGTGTAAGTTTGTGTAAGGGTGTGTGTGTAAGTTTGTGTAAGGGTGTGTGTAAGTTTGTGTAAGGGTGTGTGTGTGTAAGTTTGTGTAAGGGTGTGTGTGTAAGTTTGTGTAAGGGTGTGTGTAAGTTTGTGTAAGGGTGTGTGTGTGTAAGTTTGTGTAAGGGTGTGTGTGTGTAAGTTTGTGTAAGGGTGTGTGTGTAAGTTTGTGTAAGGGTGTGTGTGTAAGTTTGTGTAAGGGTGTGTGTAAGTTTGTGTAAGGGTGTGTGTAAGTTTGTGTAAGGGTGTGTGTGTAAGTTTGTGTAAGTGTGTGTGTAAGGTTGTGTAAGGGTGTGTGTGTGTAAGTTTGTGTAAGTGTGTGTGTAAGTGTGTGTGTATGTGTGTTTGTGTGTGTGTGATGGTGTGTAAGGTTGTATAACAGTGTGTGTGTGTGTGTGTGTGTAAGGTTGTATAACAGTGTGTGTGTGTGTATATGTGTGTTTGTGTGTGTGTGATGGTGTGTAAGGTTGTATAACAGTGTGTGTGTGTGTGTGTGTGTAAGGTTGTATAACAGTGTGTGTGTGTGTATATGTGTGTTTGTGTGTGTGTGATGGTGTGTAAGGTTGTATAACAGTGTGTGTGTGTGTGTGTTTGTGTGTGTGTGTGATATTGTGTAAGGTTGTATAACAGTGTGTGTGTGTGTGTGTGTGTGTGTATGTGTGTTTGTGTGTAAGGTTGTATAACAGTGTGTGAGTGTGTGTGTTTGTGTGTGTGTGTGATAGTGTGTAAGGTTGTATAACAGTGTGTGTGTGTGTGTGTGTGTGTGTATGTGTGTTTGTGTGTAAGGTTGTATAACAGTGTGTGAGTGTGTGTGTTTGTGTGTGTGTGTGTGTGATGGTGTGTAAGGTTGTATAACTGTGTGTGTGTGTATGT
Source organism: Hemibagrus wyckioides (assembly GCF_019097595.1). NCBI lineage: Eukaryota > Metazoa > Chordata > Actinopteri > Siluriformes > Bagridae > Hemibagrus > Hemibagrus wyckioides. Next base: position 2,299,920 of record NC_080722.1, on the reverse strand, counting down.
GTGTTTGTGTGTAAGGTTGTATAACAGTGTGTGAGTGTGTGTGTTTGTGTGTGTGATGGTGTGTAAGGTTGTATAACTGTGTGTGTTTGTGTGTGTGTATGTGTGTTTGTGATGGTGTGCAAGGTTGTATAACAGTGTGTGTGTGTATGTGTGTTTGTGTGTGTGTGATGGTGTGTAAGGTTGTATAACACTGTGTGTGTGTGTGTGTGTGATGGTGTGTAAGGTTGTATAACAGTGTGTGTGTGTCTGTGTGTGTGTGTGTTTGTGTGTGTGTGATGGTGTGTAAGGTTGTATAACAGTGTGTGTGTGTGTGTGTGTGTGTGTTTGTGTGTGTGTGATGGTTTGTAAGGTTGTATAACCGTGTGTGTGTGTGTGTGTGTGTGTGTGATGATGTGTAAGGTTGTATAACAGTGTGTGTGTGTGTGTGTGTGATGGTGTGTAAGGTTGTGTGACAGTGTGTGTGTGTGTGATGGTGTGTAAGGTTGTGTAATAGTGTGTGTGTGTGTGTGTTTGTGTGTGTGTCTGATGGTGTGTAATGTTGTATAACAGTGTGTATGTGTTTGTGTGTGTGTGTGATGGTGTGTAAGGTTGTATAACAGTGTGTATGTGTTTGTGTGTGTGTGTGATGATGTGTAAGGTTGTATAACAGTGTGTGTGTGTTTGTGTGTGTGTGTGATGGTGTGTAAGGTTGTATAACCGTGTGTGTGTGTGTGATGATGTGTAAGGTTGTATAACAGTGTGTGTGTGTGATGGTGTGTAAGGTTGTGTAATAGTGTGTGTGTGTTTGTGTGTGTGTGTGTTTGTGTGTGTGTGATGGTGTGTAAGGTTGTATAACAGTGTGTGTGTGTGTGTGTTTGTGTGTGTGTGATGGTTTGTAAGGTTGTATAACAGTGTGTGTGTGTGTGTGTGATGGTGTGTAAGGTTGTGTGACAGTGTGTGTGTGTGATGGTGTGTAAGGTTGTGTAATAGTGTGTGTGTGTGTGTTTGTGTGTGTGTCTGATGGTGTGTAATGTTGTATAACAGTGTGTATGTGTTTGTGTGTGTGTGTGATGGTGTGTAAGGTTGTATAACAGTGTGTATGTGTTTGTGTGTGTGTGTGATGATGTGTAAGGTTGTATAACAGTGTGTGTGTGTGTGTGTGATGATGTGTAAGGTTGTATAACAGTGTGTGTGTGTGATGGTGTGTAAGGTTGTGTAATAGTGTGTGTGTGTTTGTGTGTGTGTGTGATGGTGTGTAAGGTTGTATAACAGTGTGTATGTGTTTGTGTGTGTGTGTGATGGTGTGTAAGGTTGTATAACAGTGTGTATGTGTTTGTGTGTGTCTGATGATGTGTAAGGTTGTATAACAGTGTGTGTGTGTGTGTGTGATGGTGTGTAAGGTTGTGTGACAGTGTGTGTGTGTGATGGTGTGTAAGGTTGTGTAATAGTGTGTGTGTGTTTGTGTGTGATGGTGTGTAAGGTTGTATAACAGTGTATATGTGTTTGTGTGTGTGTGTGATGGTGTGTAAGGTTGTATAACAGTGTGTATGTGTTTGTGTGTGTCTGATGATGTGTAAGGTTGTATATCAGTGTGTGTGTGTGTGTGTGTGATGGTGTGTAAGGTTGTGTGACAGTGTGTGTGTGTGATGGTGTGTAAGGTTGTGTAATAGTGTGTGTGTGTGTGTTTGTGTGTGTGTGTGATGGTGTGTAAGGTTGTATAACAGTGTGTATGTGTTTGTGTGTGTGTGATGGTGTGTAAGGTTGTATAACAGTGTGTATGTGTTTGTGTGTGTGTGATGGTGTGTAAGGTTGTATAACAGTGTGTATGTGTTTGTGTGTGTCTGATGATGTGTAAGGTTGTATAACAGTGTGTGTGTGTGTGATGGTGTGTAAGGTTGTGTGACAGTGTGTGTGTGTGATGGTGTGTAAGGTTGTGTAATAGTGTGTGTGTGTGTGTTTGTGTGTTTGTGTGATGGTGTGTAAGGTTGTATAACAGTGTGTATGTGTTTGTGTGTGTCTGATGATGTGTAAGGTTGTATAACAGTGTGTGTGTGTGTGTGTGTGTGATGGTGTGTAAGGTTGTGTGACAGTGTGTGTGTGTGATGGTGTGTAAGGTTGTGTAATAGTGTGTGTGTGTGTGTTTGTGTGTGTGTGTGATGGTGTGTAAGGTTGTATAACAGTGTGTATGTGTTTGTGTGTGTGTGTGATGGTGTGTAAGGTTGTATAACAGTGTGTATGTGTTTGTGTGTGTCTGATGATGTGTAAGGTTGTATAACAGTGTGTGTGTGTGTGTGTGTGATGGTGTGTAAGGTTGTGTGACAGTGTGTGTGTGTGATGGTGTGTAAGGTTGTGTAATAGTGTGTGTGTGTGTGTTTGTGTGTGTGTGTGATGGTGTGTAAGGTTGTATAACAGTGTGTATGTGTTTGTGTGTGTGTGTGATGGTGTGTAAGGTTGTATAACAGTGTGTGTGTGTGTGATGGTGTGTAAGGTTGTATAACAGTGTGTGTGTGTATGTGTGTGTGATGGTGTGTAAGGTTGTACAACAGTGTGTATGTGTTTGTGTGTGTGTGTGATGGTGTGTAAGGTTGTATAACAGTGTGTATGTGTTTGTGTGTGTGTGTGATGGTGTGTAAGGTTGTATAACAGTGTGTGTGTGTTTGTGTGTGTGTGATGGTGTGTAAGGTTGTATAACAGTGTGTGTGTGTTTGTGTGTGTGTGATGGTGTGTAAGGTTGTATAACAGTGTGTGTGTTTGTGTGTGTGTATATGTGTGTGTGATGGTGTGTAAGGTTGTATAACAGTGTGTATGTGTTTGTGTGTGTGTGTGATGGTGTGTAAGGTTGTATAACAGTGTGTATGTATGTGTGTGTGTGTGATGGTGTGTAAGGTTGTGTAATAGTGTGTGTATGTGTGTGTGATGGTGTGTAAGTCCAGTGTTTAATTGTAATTGTGTTGTTCCTGCTGCAGTTGATGAAGGTGGTGAATGAAATGTGTCCCAATATAACTCGGATATATAACATCGGGAAGAGCTACAACGGCCAGAAACTCTACGCTATAGAGATAACAGATCATCCAGGAGAACATGAGATGGGTAAGACATGATTACACACACACACACACACACACACACACACTCTTTACAGCCTTCTGAACAAAAGTGCTAGCGTGACTCATCACACACTCACAGGTATGACTCATCCTCCCCCCTCCTCCAGGTGAGCCTGAGTTTCGCTACACGGCAGGTTCCCATGGTAACGAGGTGCTGGGGCGTGAACTTCTCCTCTTGTTAATGCAGTTCTTATGTGTGGAGTATCGCTCCGGTAACCAACGGATACGACACCTGGTCCACGAGACCCGCATCCATCTACTGCCCTCGGTCAACCCGGACGGATACGAGAAGGCCGCTGAGGCTGTGGGTCTCACACACACATATACACACACACACACACACACACACACACACACACACATACACAGACACACTCACATACACACATACACACACACACACATACACACAAACACACATACACACACATACAGATACACAGACACACACACACATACAGACACACACACATACCCACACACACACACATGCAGACACACACACACATACAGACACACACACACACACACCATACACACACCAAATGTAATAGGCAATATGTATAATCTAAACTACAGAACCATACCTGTTGCAGTTACACACATGTGTTTATGTTTGTGTGTGTTTGTATGTGTGTGTGCGTGTGTGTGTTTGTGTGTGTATATTTTCTGTATGTATGTATGTGTGTGTGGGTGTGAGTGTATGTTTGTATGTATGTGTGTTTGTGTGTGTGTGAGTGTGTGTGTGTGTGTGAGTGTGTGTGTGTGAGTGTGTGTGTGTGTGTGTGTGTGTATGTATGTGTGTGTGTGTGCCTGTATGTGTGTGTGTGTCTGTATGTGTGTGTGTCTGTATGTGTATGTGTGTGTGTGTGTGTGTATGTGTGTGTGTGTGTGTGTGTTAGATCATGTGCGTTATTCTCCATGCTCCTGAACACTGAAGTTGTGTTTAATGAGTGAGTAAAGAGATTGTGATAAACGCAAGAGTGTAATAAAGTCCTCCAGTGTGTGAAGTGTGTGTTGTGCTCTCAGGGCTCGGAGCTGAGCGGCTGGTCAATGGGACGATGGAGTCAGGACGGAATCGACGTCCACCACAACTTCCCTGACCTCAACAAAATCCTCTGGGCAGCAGAGTCTCGCCAGTGGGTTCCACGCAAGTTCCACAACCACCATGTCCCCATCCCTGAGTGGTACCAGTCCAAAAACGCCACGGTACATCACACACACACACACACACACACAGACACACACACACACACACACACACTCAATCTCTCTCTCTCTCTCTCTCTCTCTCTGTCTCTCTCTCTCACACACACACACACACACACACACACACTCACACACACACTCAATCTCTCTCTCTCTCTCTCTCTCTCTCTCTCTCTCTCTCTCTCTCTCACACACACACACACACACACACACACTCACACACACACTCAATCTCTCTCTCTCTCTCTCTCTCTCTCTCTCTCTCTCTGTCACAGACACACACACACACACACACACAGTATTTAATTCCATATCTGTTTGAAACATTTCATTAAGATTAATTAATAATCAGTGAAGGTCAGATTCTAGTCTTTATTTAATTGAGTTCATTTTTAGTAGTTAATGGATTTGCATGTTTTTAGTCGAGACACACATCTGCCCCATCACACTGCTCTTCAACCTCATCTTCACCTGCTGAGAGTTCTACAGTAAATAGATTTAAAAAATATTTCACACACACACATGCTACTGAAGTTTTGCAACTCAGTCCTGTGTGACAGAGAAACCACAAATAAATGCTAATATTTAGCTAATAATAAACAACATCCACAGTTTCATGCAAACATTACTAGTTTTGCTCTGTAAGAATTCTTCACCCATCTTTCTCTGTGAAATCTGTCACTGAACGTCATTATTCAGGACAGAATCGTCATCATTCAGCACAGAAACGTCATCATTCAGCACAGAAACGTCATTATTCAGGACAGAATCGTCATCATTCAGCACAGAATCGTCATCATTCAGCACAGAATCGTCATCATTCAGCACAGAAACGTCATCATTCAGCACAGAAACGTCATCATTCAGCACAGAAACGTCATCATTCAGCACAGAAACGTCATCATTCAGCACAGAAACGTCATTATTCAGCACAGAAACGTCATCATTCAGCACAGAAACATCATTATTCAGGACAGAATCGTCATCATTCAGCACAGAAACATCATTATTCAGGACAGAATCGTCATCATTCAGCACAGAAACATCATTATTCAGCACAGAAACGTCATCATTCAGCACAGAATCGTCATTATTCAGGACAGAATCGTCATCATTCAGCACAGAAACGTCATCATTCAGCACAGAATCGTCATTATTCAGCACAGAAACGTCATTATTCAGCACAGAAACGTCATTATTCAGCACAGAATCCTCATTATTCAGCACAGAATCGTCATCATTCAGGACAGAAACGTCATTATTCAGGACAGAATCATCATCATTCAGCACAGAAACATCATTATTCAGGACAGAAACGTCATTATTCAGGACAGAATCGTCATCATTCAGCACAGAAACATCATTATTCAGGACAGAAACGTCATTATTCAGGACAGAATCGTCATCATTCAGCACAGAAACGTCATCATTCAGCACAGAATCGTCATTATTCAGCACAGAAACGTCATCATTCAGCACAGAATCGTCATCATTCAGGACAGAAACGTCATCATTCAGCACAGAATCGTCATCATTCAGCACAGAAACGTCATCATTCAGCACAGAATCGTCATCATTCAGGACAGAAACGTCATTATTCAGGACAGAATCGTCATCATTCAGCACAGAATCGTCATCATTCAGCACAGAATCGTCATCATTCAGCACAGAATCGTCATCATTCAGCACAGAAACGTCATCATTCAGCACAGAAACGTCATTATTCAGGACAGAATCATCATCATTCAGCACAGAAACATCATTATTCAGGACAGAAACGTCATTATTCAGGACAGAATCATCATCATTCAGCACAGAAACATCATTATTCAGGACAGAATCGTCATCATTCAGCACAGAAACGTCATCATTCAGCACAGAATCGTCATTATTCAGCACAGAAACGTCATCATTCAGGACAGAAACGTCATCATTCAGCACAGAATCGTCATCATTCAGCACAGAAACGTCATCATTCAGCACAGAATCGTCATCATTCAGGACAGAAACGTCATTATTCAGGACAGAATCATCATCATTCAGCACAGAAACATCATTATTCAGGACAGAAACGTCATTATTCAGGACAGAATCGTCATCATTCAGCACAGAAACATCATTATTCAGGACAGAATCATCATCATTCAGGACAGAAACGTCATTATTCAGGACAGAATCATCATCATTCAGCACAGAAACATCATTATTCAGGACAGAAACGTCATTATTCAGGACAGAATCGTCATCATTCAGCACAGAAACGTCATCATTCAGCACAGAAACATCATTATTCATGACAGAAACGTCATTATTCAGGACAGAATCGTCATCATTCAGGACAGAAACGTCATTATTCAGGACAGAAACGTCATCATTCAGCACAGAAACGTCATTATTCAGGACAGAATCGTCATCATTCAGCACAGAAACATCATTATTCATGACAGAATCGTCATTATTCAGCACAGAATCGTCATCATTCAGGACAGAAACATCATTATTCAGGACAGAATCGTCATCATTCAGGACAGAAACATCATTATTCAGGACAGAATCATCATTATTCAGGACAGAAACGTCATCATTCAGCACAGAAACATCATTATTCAGGACAGAAACGTCATTATTCAGCACAGAATCGTCATTATTCAGGACAGAATCGTCATTATTCAGGACAGAATCGTCATCATTCAGCACAGAAACGTCATCATTCAGCACAGAATCGTCATTATTCAGCACAGAAACGTCATTATTCAGCACAGAAACGTCATTATTCAGCACAGAATCCTCATTATTCAGCACAGAATCGTCATCATTCAGGACAGAAACGTCATTATTCAGGACAGAATCATCATCATTCAGCACAGAAACATCATTATTCAGGACAGAAACGTCATTATTCAGGACAGAATCATCATCATTCAGCACAGAAACATCATTATTCAGGACAGAAACGTCATTATTCAGGACAGAATCGTCATCATTCAGCACAGAAACATCATTATTCAGGACAGAAACGTCATTATTCAGGACAGAATCGTCATCATTCAGCACAGAAACGTCATCATTCAGCACAGAATCGTCATTATTCAGCACAGAAACGTCATTATTCAGCACAGAAACGTCATTATTCAGCACAGAATCCTCATTATTCAGCACAGAATCGTCATCATTCAGGACAGAAACGTCATTATTCAGGACAGAATCATCATCATTCAGCACAGAAACATCATTATTCAGGACAGAAACGTCATTATTCAGGACAGAATCGTCATCATTCAGCACAGAAACATCATTATTCAGGACAGAAACGTCATTATTCAGGACAGAATCGTCATCATTCAGCACAGAAACGTCATCATTCAGCACAGAATCATCATTATTCAGCACAGAAACGTCATTATTCAGCACAGAAACGTCATTATTCAGCACAGAATCCTCATTATTCAGCACAGAAACGTCATTATTCAGCACAGAATCCTCATTATTCAGCACAGAAACGTCATTATTCAGCACAGAATCGTCATCATTCAGCACAGAAACGTCATTATTCAGGACAGAAACATCATTATTCAGGACAGAAACGTCATTATTCAGGACAGAAACGTCATTATTCAGGACAGAATCGTCATTATTCAGGACAGAAACGTCATTATTCAGGACAGAATCATCATTATTCAGGACAGAAACATCATTATTCAGGACAGAATCGTCATCATTCAGCACAGAAACGTCATCATTCAGCACAGAAACGTCATTAATCAGCACAGAATCGTCATTATTCAGCACAGAATCGTCATCATTCAGCACAGAAACGTCATTAATCAGCACAGAATCGTCATTATTCATGACAGAATCGTCATTATTCAGCACAGAAACGTCATTAATCAGCACAGAATCGTCATTATTCATGACAGAATCGTCATTATTCAGGACAGAAACGTCATTATTCAGCACAGAATCGTCATTATTCAGCACAGAATCGTCATTATTCAGCACAGAAACGTCATTATTCAGCACAGAATCGTCATTATTCAGCACAGAATCGTCATTATAAATAAACGTCACACATAAACGTCATTATTCATGACAGAATCGTCATTATTCAGCACAGAAACGTCATTATTCAGCACAGAATCGTCATTATAAATAAACGTCACACATAAACGTCATTATTCAGGACAGAAACGTCATTATTCAGCACAGAATCGTCATTATTCATGACAGAATCGTCATTATTCAGCACAGAAACGTCATTAATCAGCACAGAATCGTCATTATAAATAAACGTCACACATAAACGTCATTATTCAGGACAGAATCGTCATTATTCATGACAGAAACGTCATTATTCAGGACAGAAACGTCATCATTCAGCACATAAATGTCATCATTCAGGACAGAATCATCATTATTCAGGACAGCAACATCATTATTCAGGACAGCAACATCATTATTCATGACAGAAACGTCATTATTCAGGACAGAATCGTCATCATTCAGGACAGAATCGTCATTATTCAGGACAGAAATGTCATTATTCAGGACAGAATCGTCATTATTCAGCACAGAAACGTCATTATTCAGGACAGAATCGTCATTATTCAGCACAGAATCGTCATTATTCAGGACAGAATCGTCATTATTCAGGACAGAAATGTCATTATTCAGGACAGAAACGTCATTATTCAGGACAGAATCATCATTATTCAGGACAGAAATGTCATTATTCATGACAGAAACGTCATTATTCAGGACAGAATCATCATTATTCAGGACAGAATCGTCATTATTCAGGACAGAAACGTCATTATTCAGGACAGAATCATCATTATTCAGGACAGCAACATCATTATTCAGGACAGAATCGTCATTATTCAGGACAGAAACGTCATTATTCAGGACAGAATCGTCATTATTCAGGACAGAAACGTCATCATTCAGGACAGAATCATCATTATTCAGGACAGAAACGTCATTATTCAGGACAGAATCGTCATTATTCAGGACAGAAACGTCATCATTCAGCACATAAACGTCATTATTCAGGACAGAAACGTCATTATTCAGGACAGAATCGTCATTATTCAGGACAGAAACGTCATTATTCAGGACAGAATCGTCATTATTCAGGATAGAAACGTCATCATTCATGACAGAAACGTCATTATTCAGGACAGAATCGTCATTATTCAGGACAGAAACGTCATTATTCAGGACAGAAACGTCATTATTCAGCACAGAAACGTCATTATTCAGGACAGAATCGTCATTATTCAGGAAAGAAACGTCATTATTCAGGACAGAATTGTCATTATTCAGCACAGAAACGTCATTATTCAGGACAGAAACGTCATCATTCAGCACATAAACGTCATTATTCAGCACATAAACGTCATTATTCAGGACAGAATCGTCATTATTCAGGAAAGAAACGTCATTATTCAGGACAGAATCGTCATTATTCAGGAAAGAAACGTCATTATTCAGGACAGAATCGTCATTATTCAGCACAGAAACGTCATTATTCAGGACAGAATCGTCATTATTCAGGACAGCAACATCATTATTCAGGACAGAAACGTCATCATTCAGGACAGAATCATCATTATTCAGGACAGCAACATCATTATTCAGGACAGAATCGTCATTATTCAGGACAGAATCGTCATCATTCAGGACAGAATCATCATTATTCAGGACAGCAACATCATTATTCAGGACAGAATCGTCATTATTCAGGACAGAATCGTCATCATTCAGGACAGAAACATCATTATTCAGCACAGAAACGTCATTATTCAGGACAGAATCATCATTATTCAGGACAGCAACATCATTATTCAGGACAGAAACGTCATCATTCAGCACATAAACATCATTATTCAGCACAGAAACGTCATTATTCAGGACAGAATCGTCATTATTCAGGAAAGAAACGTCATTATTCAGGACAGAATTGTCATTATTCAGCACATAAACGTCATTATTCAGGACAGAATCGTCATTATTCAGGAAAGAAACGTCATTATTCAGGACAGAATCGTCATTATTCAGCACAGAATCGTCATTATTCAGGACAGAAACGTCATCATTCAGCACATAAATGTCATTATTCAGGACAGAAACGTCATTATTCAGGACAGAATCGTCATTATTCAGGAAAGAAACGTCATTATTCAGGACAGAATCGTCATTATTCAGCACAGAAACGTCATTATTCAGGACAGAATCATCATTATTCAGGACAGCAACATCATTATTCAGGACAGAAACGTCATCATTCAGCACATAAACATCATTATTCAGCACAGAAACGTCATTATTCAGGACAGAATCGTCATTATTCAGGAAAGAAACGTCATTATTCAGGACAGAATTGTCATTATTCAGCACATAAACGTCATTATTCAGGACAGAATCGTCATTATTCAGGAAAGAAACGTCATTATTCAGGACAGAATCGTCATTATTCAGCACAGAATCGTCATTATTCAGGACAGAAACGTCATCATTCAGCACATAAATGTCATTATTCAGCACATAAACGTCATTATTCAGGACAGAATCGTCATTATTCAGGAAAGAAACGTCATTATTCAGGACAGAATCGTCATTATTCAGGAAAGAAACGTCATTATTCAGGACAGAATCGTCATTATTCAGCACAGAATCGTCATTATTCAGCACAGAAACGTCATCATTCAGCACATAAACGTCATTATTCAGCACAGAAACGTCATTATTCAGGACAGAATCGTCATTATTCAGGAAAGAAACGTCATTATTCAGGACAGAATCGTCATTATTCAGGAAAGAAACGTCATTATTCAGGACAGAATCGTCATTATTCAGCACAGAAACGTCATCATTCAGCACATAAACGTCATTATTCAGCACAGAAACGTCATTATTCAGGACAGAATCGTCATTATTCAGGAAAGAAACGTCATTATTCAGGACAGAAACGTCATTATTCAGGAAAGAAACGTCATTATTCAGGAAAGAAACGTCATTATTCAGGACAGAATCGTCATTATTCAGCACAGAAACGTCATTATTCAGGACAGACAGTGTGACGTTTCTGTCAGAAGCGATGTCTCTGTGGAAGTGAAGAGAAACCCTGAGCTCCCTGTAGCGTGTGTTTGCATTAGCATGGCAGCCATAATTAGAAAATAGGAGGCAAAGCACCCGGACTGACACGCTGTTTCAGAGGTGCTTATTCACACACACACACACATTGTGTTGAGTAGAGTGTGTGCTGCTGTGTAGCGGTTATTTCTGAACACGTGTGAGTCACAGCCAGCGCTGATTGCTGTCACGTCCCTCGTCTTTACTCCAGTTACAGAAACGGAATCTGCTCCAGAGACACGGCTCCATGTTCATAATCAGCTCTGAATAAACAGACACAAGCCCTCATTAATAATCTGCTTATTGTACAGATTTAACCCTTCCATCTGCAGTGGACACTCTGACGGACAGTTTAAGGCCCTCTGGAGATTATTAATGTGATTTACACTGAAACTTCTGGAGCTTATTTGTCATTCTAAAGCTTCACTTTTTAGCTAACATAAAAAAACTGTATGTTTAAAGAATTCGTGTCACACTCCACTGCCTGCTGCACACATTTCCAAAACTAGTTTTTGTTTGTTTGTTTGTTTGTTTATTTGGTTGGTTTGCCCATTTGTTTGTGTTCTTTGTGTTTGTTTTTGTTTGGTTGGTTGTTTTGTTTGTTTTTTGTTTATTTTGTTTGTTTTTTGTTTGTTTTTCTTTAGTTGTTTGGTTCGTTTGTCTCTTACTTTGTTTTGTTTGTGTTTTTGTTTATTTTGTTTGGTTGTTTGGTTGATTAGTTGGTTGGTTTTTTGCTTGTTTTTGATTGGTTGTTTTTTGTTTGTTTGGTTTTATATATTTGTTTGTTGCTTTGCATGTGTTTGTTTTTGTTAGTTTGACTAGTTGGTTTGTGTGTCTTTTTGTTTGTTTGTTTGGTTTGTTTTATCTGTTTATTTTTATTTATTTTGTTTGTTTGTTTAGATGATTGGTTGGTTTGGTCTGTCTGTTTGTTTGGTTTGGTTGTTTTGTCTGTTTTTTGATTATTGTTTGTTTTTTGGTCATTTGTTTTGTCTGTTTTTTGTTTTTTATTTTGCATTTTTGTTTGTTCAGTTATTTTGTTTTTCTGTTTTTTGTTTGTTTTGTTGGTTTAGTTGATTGGTTTGTTTTACACTATTGTATCATACTACAGTATATTTTATATTTTCATCATTTTTAAAACATTTTAATCTCTGACATTTAGACAGAATCAGAAATCTTTTAAATCTATTCTAAAAACAATCTTGAGTCTTACACATGACAGCTGTAGCTCTGACTGTAACACAGTGCTGAGACTGGAGACTCCTTCCTTACACACGCTACATCAGTGTTACTGTATATGGAGCCTCCAACATTATGTAAATGATCTGTTGCTATAGAAACAATAATGTATTAGAACGAGCACATTTATATCAGCTGACAGAGATTTGGTCATAGATGATCATTAACACCTTCTGACCAATCAGAATGCAGGATTCAGCAGCTCTGTGGTGTAAACATGAACAGATCAGATTTTATACACAGTTTATATAATCTAAATAATTCAGAAACTCCAGAAACACTCTTTACACTTTTTCCCACATATCTACTACTATATAAGGATTTATTTACATTATTTAGTTCATATTGCGATTAAAGAAAAAAAATATAAATATCTCAACATGACAGGTTGCCATGGAGACGCGGGCGCTGCTGGGATGGATGGATAAGATCCCCTTTGTCTTAGGAGGAAATCTTCAAGGCGGAGAGTTGGTAGTGACCTTCCCTTACGACCGGACCCGACTCTCGGGAGTTCTGAAAGGGGCCACGCCCACACCGGACGACCTGGTTTTCCGCTGGCTGGCGTTCTCGTACGCCTCCACACACCGGCTCATGACGGCCCCAACGCGCAGGGTGTGTCACACACATGACTTCGCCAAAGAGGACGGAACCATCAATGGGGCGTCCTGGCACACGGCGGCAGGAAGTGAGTGCGGTTTGGACTGGAGTTAAGATGGTTTTAATACTTGTTTGGGTGCATGATGCCACAGCCATAACGAGGGTGTTTTTTACAGGAGAGAACTGTAAACACTTTTTAAACACACACACACACACACACACACACACACACACACACATAGTCCAGTTTATACTATAGGTGCAAATATTGAGGCGTTCTTCATGTAACCATAGCAACCGTAATGAATCTCGAGAAAGCAAGCTTCACTTGTTGCTGGTTTTTATTCCTCATTTATTGTGGTGTAAAAGAATATAATAAACCTTTATTACGAATAAACCACAGATTGTGCTGCTGTTTTAGTAAAATAAAATGGAATCAGAGACAGAGTTGGTTGACACGTTTTTCACGTGGACAGCATGTTCTAAGTGTGTGTGCTGTATAATATCTGTTTTTCAGGTATGAATGATTTCAGCTACCTCCACACCAACTGCTTCGAGCTGTCCATGTACGTGGGCTGTGACAAGTTTCCTCACGAGAGTGAGCTGCCCGAGGAATGGGAGAACAACCGCGAGTCTCTGCTGGTGTTTATGGAGCAGGTACACACACACACACACACACACACACATCATACATGTCTAGTATATAACGGCAGTAATCTGGAGCTCCAGCACTGAGGTGATGAAGGATTTTTCTGCCTCCTCTGATGATGAACACGGCTAAGCTGGAGATTACACCGCTTTCGACCGAGTAAATCTGATTAATGCTAGCAGTGGGAGTGTGGCATGACACACACACACACACACACACAGGTTTTACAGCAATACTCAATTACAAGCAAAGTGACATTTCCACCTACTGCACAACTCCAGCCTCTGACATGACTCCAGAGAAATGATTATTGATGTGATGGACATCAGACTCCAAATCTGCTCCATAAATATAAGAAGAGATTCAATACAAATCAATTTAAAACTGTTTCCATGTAATACAAAGGGAAACCGGCCACACCTCTTTCTTTAAGACTGGCACACAGATAGGCCACGCCTCTTTTACTACCACAGACAGATGTACGAAGCATCTCTCAACCATAGCAGTAAAAGAGGTTTTGCAAATCATCCAGTCCTGCATTCCTACCACCTGCCCACTGGATCCAATACCTTCCACTATGCTCCAGACCATCTCGCCTGACCTCCTGCTCTTCATCACCACAGTCATCAATGGATCCATAACATCTGGTCAGGTACTTACTGCTTAAGAAAGCAAGGGTTATTCCCATACTGAAGAAACCTGCTCTGGATCCCTCTGACATCAATAACTACAGACCGGTATCACTTTTCTCCATTTTTTCAAAAATTCTTGAATGCATTGTTTATAATCAGCTATCTGACTGTCTCCTGTAGAATAACCTCCATGATCCAAACCAGTCTGGCTTCAAAAAAGACATTCCACAGAGACTGCCCTTTCTACGGTCACTGAGAAACTACATGCTGCTAGATCAGCCAAGCTGTCATCAGTCCTCATCCTCCTCGACCTTTCTGCAGCATTTGACACAGTTAACCACAAGCCTCTTTTACCCACCCTCAGGAGTCATGGAATTTGTTGAACAGCATTGGAATAGTTTGCTTCCTACCTGGATGGTCGCTCATATCAGGAAACATGGAAGGGATTGACATCTGCTCCACGCAGACTCTCTACTGGTGTCCCACAAGGCTCTCTACTGCTAGCAACCTTGGGGTAACCATGGACAATCAACTGTCCTTTTCCTCCCATGTTGCTAATGTGACACGCTCATGTCGGTTTCTTCTGTACAACATCAGAAGGATTCGGTCATTCCTATCCACACAGGCTACTCAAGTGCTTGTTCAGTCTCTGGTCATTTCGAGACTGGACTACTGCAACTCTTTACTGGCAGGTCTTCCTCTGAATGCAATTCTTCCACTGCAAATGATCCAAAATGCAGCTGCATGGCTTGTTTTCAACCTGCCTAAGTTCTCCCACACCACCCCACTGCTGCGTTCCCTCCACTGGCTTCCTGAAGCTACATCAGATTCAAAACACTGATGCTTGCCTACAAAGCCAAGAATGGACCAGCTCCATCTTACCTCAAAGATCTTATTACTCCTCACACTGCTCCTCGCTCCCTCAGGTCCACTAGCACTGCTCGACTGGTCCCACCATCTCTCAGGGTAAAAGGTAGGTATTCATCTAGACTCTTCTCTGTTCTGGAACTGAATGGAATGAACTTCCCCTAGATGTCCATCTTCAAATGACAGATGAAGACCTACCTCTTCCTGAATCACTTAAACTAGCTCTTCATTTTTCCTGTTTTTATGTTATGTTTTTGTTACATGTTTAAAAAAAAACAACACAAACACACCAACTCAATTTTAGGCTAATGGTATCCTAAGCCTGTGACCTATTGAACCAGTGTTAATATAGTAATTGATAGAGACTTAAAGCACTTTTGTACGTCGCTCTGGATAAGAGTGTCTTCCAAATGCCAGAAATGTAAATGTAAATGTACAGCCTCCTTTAACATGATTGATAGACATTTAGGCCACTCCTCCTTTGCCTGGACTGACATAGATACTACACATCATTCACTTAGACTGACAGTCAAAAGCCACACCTCCTTCACTGGGACTATTAAACACAAAGGCCACACCTTCTTCACTGGGACTGATGGACACAGAGGCTACACTTCCTTTAATATGACTGACAGACTCTGAGGCCATGCCTTCTTTACAGGGACTGACATACAGAGGCCACGCCTCCTTCACTTTGACTGATAGACAGAGGACACGCCTCCTTCAGTGAGCCGGCCAGACAAATAAATAAATAACTAAATGGCATAATAAATGAATTAAATTTCTTTGATTTGTGTACAAATCATTTAAATGATGATTTCTTTATAAAGGTTTATTTATTTTTGACTTTTTCAACACAAAATAAAATAATTCTCTATCAGATAAACGATTCATTCCAAACAACTCACCTGTTTATGAATCTTCTCACACTAGATCCTAAAATAAAATTTTTATTTATTGCATTAGTGCTAGTGCCTGCCATATTATCTCTGACTCCTTTAAATGATTCAATTCAGAAGAATCATTTGTTTGTCACTCATCCATCACTGAATCCTGAGAGCTTCAGGACTGAGCTGAATTGTTTGAGCTGTGAAGTGTGTCGTTTTAACCTCACTGAAGACCATTCAGCAACTTTCATAGATATTACAGCTGATTCATTTTGGATCATTTAAATGTTTTAGGTGAAGGGAATTGTAGGAAATGATTCACTGATTTGTGAATCTCTCTCTTTCTCAGGTTCATCGGGGTATTAAGGGCGTGGTGAGGGACATGCTGGGGAAAGGCATCGCCAATGCCATAGTCAGTGTGGAGGGCATCAACCATGACGTCCGCACAGGTACATACCCACATTTACACTCTAACATCTTAATATTTGCATATACTAATCGAAATGGACAAAAAACAAATGGAGAAAAACAAGAAAACAAACTAAACATTTCAACAATTCTATCGGGTAAAGATCTCAATTTTTTTTTCATAAAATAGATAAACATAAAAAGAAATGAATTTTATATTTTGCATGTGTGGTGAAATTTATTTAATCATCATATTATCGTCGTGTTTTCCTGTAAATCCAGATTTAGTCTGTGCAGAATTTCAGCAGGTTTGTACTCCCATTACACATCAGACTGGTAAATAGAAAATAAATAGAGCTGATAACCTCTGTGCTGAACTCTATATCTCTCATGAGTTGGTGCCAGTTTTATTTTAAGAGTCTTTTGGACCCAGGGCCAGAAGAGAAGCAGTGGCTGAGGTTCATGTTGCTGAGCAGGCCAGTGGGCAGAGGTCCTGGTTGCCATGGGCGACCCAGTCCTAGATATCTCCCTGAGAAGGGTGTTCCAGTGGGCTGAGGTTAACCCTGACCTGGATTATTTTTTGAAGTGAGCTGTCTGTTGGCCGAACCTGTTTGCCTGTTTATGAGCTACAACTTGGAGAGAAAAGCTGAAGATGGAAAGGAAAACAAGATAGCCTCCTTGGCAAAGCTCCCTCCAGAGGCAGATGATGCGACCTGTCCAAGAAGATCCTCCACAGGCATATGAGGCAGCCTTTCCAGCAGAGCTCCCTCCAGAGGAAGACGAGGCAGCCTTTCCAGCAGAGCTCCCTCCAGAGGAAGACGAGGCAGCCTTTCCAGCAGAGCTCCCTCCAGAGGCATGAGGCAACCTGTCCATCAGAGCTCCATCCAGAGGCAGATGATGCTGCCTGTACACCAGAAGACCCTCCAGAGCTCCCTAATGAGTCAGACGAGGCAGCCTCCTTGCATTTCATGTTTGCCTCAACCCACTTTAGTCACTTTAGTCGTTAAGTGGATCTCCTGACTCGAAGCCTGTTCATGACCTTGATCTCGTCTGCATTATTTGATTTCTCTCATTAAACACCTAAAGCTGATGTCTGATTATATGATGAAGATCGTCTAAGATCAACATCTGGAAATCAGACTCATACACACACCTGATCACATCACCACACCCGTCCCGTGAGTCTGCTGTCCTCTTATTGGTCGACTCAGAGATTTCAATCAAACACTTCTCTGGCTCACAAAGCGTACTCGTCAGCCATATCTGCTCACAGTGAGAGTAAATCACATCACATTACGCTCTGTAAGATCACTGCTCTCATCTCAACAAACAGTATCTTTTTTCCAGTGTGTGATTATTGTCTGCGAGAGCGAAAACAGGCCAAAGTCGTACAGCGTAACACCAGTTTAGTGAGTGTATTATGTTGCAGATGGATGCACAAAAAATAGAAGCAGTTTATCTCTGCCAGATTTTTGCTGTATCTTGGAAACAGCGTAGGATCACTGACACTGCAGTGGCACAGCAACCTGGTGTTCCTGAAACCCCGTGTCAGCTTGAAGCCTACAGCTGGACTCAGTGCTCCTAATTATGGATTGGAGATACCCAACACACACACACACATACACATTCAGTAAGCCAATCCCCTGAGCTGATTATGAAGAAGCATCAAAAGCCTGTTACAACCAGAGAGAGGATGGTTCACACACACACACACACAGCTACTGCTCAAAGCTGACTGAAGTGATTCAGTTACTGATGAATGTTAAAAGCACTGACAACACCTTCCATAAACATGGAAAGTATGTGGGGCACAATCATGTCCTCCAACCTTATTAACTAGTACTGCTTAACTAGCACTACTTAACTAGAACTGCTGACAAGAAACAGCTGAATTAAAAACGTTCAAATAGAACCTGCTCTTATAGAATCACTCCACTACAGCCACTTCACTAGATATAGAACCGCTTAACTAGAACCTTTTAACTAGAGCTTCTTAACTAGAGTCTCTTAATCAAAACCTCTTAACTAGAGTCACTTAACTAACACCTCTTAACTAAAACCTTTTAACTACAGCCTCTTAACTACAACCTCTTAACTAGAGCCTCTCAACTAGTACCTCTTATCTAAAACTTCTTATCTAAAACCTCTTAACTAGAACCTTTTAACTAGAGCTTCTTAACTAGAGCCTCTCAACTAGAGCCGCTTATCTAAAACTTCTTAACTAGACTCTCTTAACTAGAGCATGTTAACTTAAGCCTCTTAACTAGAGCCTCTTAACCAGAACCTCTTAACTAGAGCCTCTTAACGAGAACCTCTTAACTAGAGCCTCTCAACTAGAGCCGCTTATCTAAAACTTCTTAACTAGACTCTCTTAACTAGACTCTCTTAACTAGAGCATGTTAACTTAAGCCTCTTAACTAGAGCCTCTTAACCAGAACCTCTTAACTAGAGCCTCTTAACGAGAATTGTACTTTGCAACCTACAAGTCATTGACCAGGTAAAGAGGAGATTAGTCAGAAAGGCAACCCAGGTGCCGGGGGTAACTCTCTACATGATGCTACCTCCACCGTGTTTCAGTTTGCTGTGCTGATGATCTCAGGGTGATGAGCAGTGTTCCACAGTGTTCCACATTTCTGGTTGTTCATCTGATCGCTCCTTAGCCTTGGCCTCTCTCTTCTCTGTGTTCTCTCACACTTCCACCAGAGTGTTCAAAATAACTCAGATGTTTTATTAAAGGTAACTTTAGAGTCTGAAAACTACAAACTCAGACTTTATTAGCCACACACACACACGCGCACACACACACGCACAGAGTTGCACAGTTGTTGCTATGGCTACCTTCTGTTCTTTCTTTCTGCGTAAATCCATTTAATTAAAGGTGCATTAGGTGAGATCTGTCACAGTGTGTCACGCTCTCTGAAAGTGAAGTCGATTTGTTTTTACTTCTTGAAGCCCCCCAAACCGCCCCCCCAATTCCCCCGACCACATACTCAAAGCTCCGCCCCCAGACCCTCAGGCACGCGGACATTCAGGAAGAACTCGAACTGCACATACTAATACTGCTTAACTAAAGCTACTTAACTAGTACTAATTAAATTGAACTGCTTAACTAGTACTGCTTAAGTACAACCACTTAAATAGTACTGTTAAACTAGAACTACTTATGTTGAACTGTTAATCTAGTACTGCTTAACTAGTACTGCCTATATCAAACTACTTAAATTGAACTGCTTAACTGGTATTTCTCAACTAGTACTGCTTAACTAGTACTGCTTATCTACTACTGCTTAACTGACTACACTGAACTGGTACTACTAAATTAAAACTGCTTAAGTTAAACTGCTAATCTAGTACTGCTTAACTGCTATATGAATGGAACTGCTTAACTGGTATTGTTAAACTAGTACTGCTTAACTAGAGCCACTGAACTAGTACTGCTTAATTAGTACCATATAACTACTGCTTAACTACTTAAATCAAACTGTTTAATTGGTAATACCTAACTAGTACTGCTTAAATAGCACTGCTTAACTAGATTCACTAAACTAGTACTACTAAATTACAACTACTAAAGTTAAACTGCTAATCTAGTACTGCTTAACTAGAACTACTTAAATGGAACTGCTTAACTAGAACTGCTTAACTAGTACTATTTAACTAGAATGACACTGCAGCTTCCAGGTAACTGAGCCATTCAGAAAGCAGTCATTCTTCTGTGGTCTAATCTACAGGATGAATAAATAAATAAATAAATAAATAAATAAATAAATAAATAAATAAATGTTTATTAATGTAAAGCAGCAGTAAAGCTGTACCATCTCCAGCACAGAGGAGTTACTGCTTCCTGCTTTCTCTGTGACAACAAGCTGCTGTTATTTTGCTCATTAAGTTGAAGAGATTGAATAAAGGGTCTGGTGGAGTGTGTGTGAGAACAGAACAGGAGTTTCCTGGACATTAGATGTATCTACAGTAAACAGTGTGTCCTCCATCACAGGTGGAGCTGGATCACTTCTCCACGCTGTAATGTGACTTGTGTGTTGTTTTGTTGCTGTTGTTGTTTTCCCTCACAGCCGCTGATGGGGATTACTGGCGTTTGCTGAACCCGGGTGAGTACAGTGTGACGGTCCGAGCCGAAGGCTACAGCCTCGCCCGGAAAGTGTGCGAAGTCGGCTACGACATGGGAGCCACGCGATGCGACTTCCGACTCGCTCGCTCCAACATGTCACGCATCAAAGAAATCATGGAGAAGTTCAACAAGCAGCCCATCAACATGAGACGACCTCAACAGAGACGCCCGGGGACATAGAGGACACTACGAGAGGGCAACTGGCCGTGTGCTGGACATCCTCTACATACTGTTTCAGACTGTCTGAGGTCTGATGGTGTAAAAAGAGAGAGAGAGAGAGAGAGAGAGAGAGAGAGAGAGAGATCATGTAATCAGATAGAGGAATCACGTGAACCACTTGGTTCTGTAGAAAAGCAAGTTTTATGTTATTTCAAGCTGTAAATGAGCTTCAACACCAAGCTACAGGAAGAGCAAAGTGTCATTCCGTACCTGGAGCTGTAAGCGTTTTATTCAGAATTAATATAATTACAGAGTGCATGAACAGAGATATTAGAGAATCATAAACTGCAAAACTGGCATGGAAATAAACCTATCAGCATTACTATCAGTTTAAAGAGCATGTCTTTCTGCATTTATTATCACAATACACCAAAACTAAAGAATAAAACCATCCTGAAGTGGATTATTTTCCTATAACATCACGTCCCCAAGTCTTTTGTTGTTCTTATACCAGCTATAAAGACTCGTTCCCTCACCAGCCTTGGTTTAGAGCTTTTCACACTGAGCTTAAACTGGTCAGTCTAAACCCTAGATGCAGAGGATCGTTTTACAAATTACACATCGCTGTAATTTAACTAAACACTGTTAGGATGTTACAGCTGGTCACTTCACAACAAAAACCCAATCAGAAGCTGATCAGCGCATGAAAACCTCATAACAGGTGAAAACCAGGAAGTAGCAACACTTAACGACTGCAGTCCAAAAACATCTCCATGGACGGTGGTTCTATACACTGCGATCTCACGTATCTCCAACCTCCATGTGGTTCATCCTCAGCAGCAGTGACGAGATTCCAAGCAGAAGTAGGGCAGCAGGATGGATGAGGCAGGTCCAGAGAGCAGAAGGTTCCAGACCTGACCTGTTTACGCTAGCATGTAGCTTTGTGGCTTCTGAAACATCATGTCATTCTCATAGCTTTCTTCCTATAGCAACATTTTCCTACAGTAAAGCTATATTTCTTAAGAAATGTTTCATCTCCTTGGAATTTTTTTTTTTTTTATAAAACTAGCTAGCAAGAGCCAGTTAGCAAGAGCTAGCATATACCTGATGGCTAATCACTGCAAATAATTTCTTTGTATTAAGCCCAGAAGCTGTGTGACCGTTTCAGCTACAGCACAAATGAATTTATGTAAATTATTCACATTTTAAAAGATTTTTGATGAGGAGAAAGCTAAGTAAAAAAAAACAGAGACTAGAACTATCATGCCTTGCTTGTCTTACCTAACTTTCTAACTAGACTAGCCTGCTCGCTACATTAGATAGATTATAGTCAGTAATGCAGTAAGTACTGTTGGCTGTAATGCTGGTGATGAAGTGGTTGTTTGTCTTTCTTGTAGTTTGAAGGCAGATTCTGAGCTGCTCCTGTGTGTCCAGAACTGCTGGGACATTCCCCTGCCTGACCACCAGAGAGCGATCTGGCAGGTTGGAACATTTCATTGCAGGTGTATCTCCATAGTCTGGTTGGTTTTTCCTGTTTCCTGTTATTGTTTGCCACGTGTCTTTTCTCCACCTTCTTTGTATTGTATGGTGTCGCTTTGCATCGTGTGTTGTTTTCCTCACTTTGGGTTTGGATGACTGTGAGCTCTCCCGCAAGGACCCGGGTTTGATCCCTACCTCGGGTGAAATTGCCTCGCGTGACAGTGTGTGATGTCAGAAAAATGTTTAAGGTGTCAGAAAATCTCATTACAATCTCATTATGACATCCGATTTTCATCAGCGACATGTCCTTGTCACGTCAGCAACGGAATATACCAGAAACTCGACTTCCCAGAACACACCACAGCCTGCAAATATGGCCGCCGTGGACCACAATCCCCAGCACAGCACATCATCAGCATTCACGCTAACCTGAGCGCTAATCATTCACAGCTGCTCACATGCTTTATAAACACATTTCAGTCATCCAATGAACCTCAGTCTGCTTGGGTTTACACTTTCTCAGGATGTGTGATGTGGCTGCATGTTACTTACCTGAAGAATGAAGGTGTTTACTAAAAAAAAACTCCTTTTTTAAACCCCTGGGCCTGTATTCACAAATCTTCTTAGAATTCTCTCAGAGAGCTCCTATCTTAGCCTAAAAAGTGCTAGCTGGGAGTCCTAGACAAAAAAGGGATTTAGGAAACTTCTCAGAGCAACTCTGAGTAAGGAAAGTACAAAAACCTTTATCTTAGTGAGGAGGTGTGGTTGACCCTGTTGCTAGGGATGACGCAGCAATTCAAGGACTGTGATTGGCTGATAAAAAATCTGTAAAGGTCTTAAAATGCGCTCTTTGTGAAAATAGTTTATATGGTAATAGAATGGACCAGGGGTGATTCTAGAATTTTCATTTAAGGGGGGCTCAGCCCCAAATGAGGGTATAATAGTAAAAAAAAAAAAATAAATAAATAAATAAATAAAAATAAATAAATAAATAAATAAATAAATGAATGAATGAAATGAAATTAAGATGTGACTAACAGGGTAGGATGGTAAACTTATTGCAGCATTCCACTGTATTGCATAGATGTGTATAACATTTGAGTACTGAACAAGACAAATACGAGTCTTCCTGATCACACACACACACACACTTGTCCTCTTATCCTCGCTGTGTGATGCCGCAGTCTGCTGATTGGAGAAAGTGCTGAAAGACGGGGAGGAGCCGAAGTTTTCCATATGAAATTTAAAGGGGACTGAGGAGATCAGGAATTTGTGTAGAGTTTATGGAGAATGGCGAATCAATATATGAGACTGTGAAAGCGCTTCAGTAGTTTGTGTGATCACTCTGCTGATGGAAGGTTGTGACAGACACACAGTCATCACTACTGCACTGATGCATTTTTCCAGTTGCCAAATATCTCAGTGTTGTAATCACTTTCATTTCTGGCGTTATGGCATTACTATGTTGGTTGGGAGATGTGAGCTCATCTCTAATAAGTTCGACCACAAACATTATCCCATCGTGATCCAATCTGTAGCGTTTAATTAACTCACGATCGTTCAGTGCTTGGAGAATACTTCTTCTTTCCCCCATTTTGTCCTCTGCTAAACTCTTAAGCCTCTTAAAAGTCCTCCTCTCTACTCTTAACAATTTTAGGGCTAAGATGTTTCTTGAATCATTTTTATCTTTACTAAGATTTAGTCCTAAAATTAAGGGAAAATTCTAAGAAAATGTCATAATTCTAAGAATTTTCTTAGAATTTCGTCACTAGGAGCAACTTTTAGGCTTAAGAAGCTTTGTGAATACGAGCCCTGGTCTGGTGTAAAAATCATCACCTTCAGTGCCATCACACAAACTAGCTTGTCAAAGGCAGCTTGGGCTGGAGACATTAAAACACACACTGACTAGCTGAGAAGCTGACTACCCAACTAGCCGACTAGTGGACTACCCGAATAGCTGACTACCCACTTACCCGACGAGCTAACTAGCTGCCTTCCCAAATAGTCAACTACCTGAATACTTGACTACCCAACTAGCTGACCAGCTGAAGCAATCATCAGGAGCTCATGTTCATGCTGTGGTAGTTGCATCATCAGGAATCATTCTGATTCCTTACAGCAGTCTAAACGCTTCCTAGCCTTTCTTTTGTGTCTCTGTAAAAATTAAATATATTAATATTATGTGCTAGACAAACAAACAGCAGCATTAGACTCCTATGATATGGGATATCATTATGAGTATTAATGCTAACGAGTGCTCCTTAGTGTTTTTTAATAGGTTTCTTTGCTAAATTGCAGAACCCAGCAAAACCTCAGCCTCTGACCTGGCATGGAGAGGTTTTTGATTTTTTTATAATCATTATTATGTTTTTTTAAAGCAGCGAGTAGTTATTTTCAAGTTTTCTGGACCACAAATTGTTTAAGGCCATGGGTTGTTAATATCTTCGAGGTCCTGCATTATTAATATATTCATGATTGTTTGAGGACACTAATTAATAATTCAGTATCTCGTACTAATCACCTCGCGGCTAGATTTTTTTTTTTTGTTTATCACATCTTTGGCAGGAATAGGAATAGTAACTTGAAGCTCTGATCAGATCTATCAGATCTATCAAGTATTCTGCAGCATGTGTGTAATGGTATTAAATTAAATACTGAGCTGTAAAAGGAAATAAAGAAAGTGAGCTCCACAGGTTGATGTTTTCTTCAAGGATCTTGTGTTTAGTTATTTATTTAATCAGAAGGCAAAACTCTTCTGTGATGTTCTACGAGATAAAGCTCTAATTACGCCGCGTGACATCGACTCCGCTGTTTTCTGTGCGCTTTGTAAACACACCCACAGATCAACACACACCTCCTCATGGCATTCCTGCAATTATCCGGACCCCCATCATCACTTCTTCTCACTTCCTTTCTCCGAGTCCACAATCAACGCTTTACTGATACGCACCAATGAACCTGCTGCTCGACCAATTATCTCGCCTCATGTCAAGTGTGTGTGTGTGTTTGTGTATGAGTTTGTGGTGAATCATTGTGGTTGTTCACTCATGGGGTTTTCTCTTGAGCTCCACAGAGACCAAATTGTCCATTTTTGTGTAGGAGATAATTACGCTGTTCTTATCAACGCCTTAGCATTCAGTTGGTTAACCTTCCAATGTCACGTGCTGAAGCCTACACTGATGACCAAACGTGCCTTCGCATCATTAACAATTCTGTCCTGTTAGATCATGTCTACCAGGTTGCAGTGGAAAGGAACGTCCAGAGAAGCACTGAGATGGTATTTGTGTGTATTTGTGTAAATTACTGTGAACGACGGCCAGGAATGAATGTGATACGCATTCTGCTTCATCTGATCACTCAATTAAAATTCACTGACCCCACTGATGCTAATCTGAAATCAATTTCTATCTGAATGAATCCTTTTAATAATCTTTATAATAATGTATAAGACTGATATATGTGATGAGCTCTGCTGCAACAAACCAGTCCCCTAAGAAATCCCAGCTCATGCTTTTAAATAGATTCCATTAATTCACACTGCTTGCTTTGATAATGTCTTGTCATGCTGTTGTGAAAAGGAAAATCTATAAAATCAATTCAGATGAAGGACATTGTGAGATTTGGTGTGGACTTAATCAAAAGTGCCATAAGTACAGATCTGGTGGTAAATGAGACCTAAATCACCAACCAAAATGAATACAACACCAAAGTAAGAGCAAACCACAATTAAGACAAAACCAAGATCCACACCAACCAGGTCTAGGATAAGATAATACCAAGATAAAACCCAAACCAAAGAATCTAAAGCAAAAACAGGACCTAAAGCAATGAAAAAAAGACCAAGAGTTAAGATATATAACAACCACACCTAAGAGAAGTATATCAACTTTACAGTGGAATCTCAGCATATGAATTCAACTGGTTCTGGAGGCGAGTTCTTAAGGTGAAAATTTTTATTACGAAACAAGAAATAATGTAAATGCAGATAATCCGTTCCAGTTCCCAAAAATATGACCAATATGACAGATACGAAGTGTATGTAAACTGTATGGCTGCTTAGAAAGAACTGACCCAAGACAAGCATACCATGTCAAGGGTCCTCAAAGGAAGTCGTGCCACCAAGCTTGGGCTAAAAATAGAACAGACCACCCACACCACCAATCTGTCAACAAAAATACACCCGAAAAATCACCTAGCTTTTGAATGCATGCTGAAGGTAACATTGGTATCGTGGGCTGACTCTTTCCAAACAGCTTTAGCTTACTCAAACTCAATATGCTTGGCTTTTCATTGATGCAAACAACATTTGAACGGCTCCCAGATGTACTCACAACTTTGGTTCGGGGTTCGGTTCGTATGCCGAAAATGCTTCGTATGCTGATGCAAATTTCTTGCAAAATTTCTATTCTTAAGGCGAAAATTTGAAAGGGAGAGCATTCATATGCTGAGGTCCCGCTATATCTCACTGACTTGGACCACAATAAGAATAAGATCACGATAAGACCAAGACCCATCCTGACCAAAACCACAATAAGACCAAGACTCATAACAAGCAAGACCACAATAAAACCGAGACCTGTCTAAGTTCAAACTGAGATGAAGATTAAAGAGTGTACTGTATGGACATTACATTGAGTAGACCTTGTAAGAAGATTAAGGTTTTATATCACTAACATTAACACTAATTACTGTACCGTCACATTTATCCTTCACCATCACACAGCACCCAGAGCAATTTAGCACAGAAGATTTGATTGAAACACGTGTAAATCCTGAGCCTGCAGTGTGGTGGCCTGGTCTCACAGGGTTCCTGATCACAGCTGTGGACCATCAGAAGCACAGCTGTGTGGAGGTGGAGGGCTGACACACTGACCTCCTCTCAGCTTCACAGGCCAAGCTCTCTCTCTCTGATGTGATGCCCAGCTTTGATGTGGAAAACGCTGCCAGCTCCAGATCAGACCAGCGTGTGTCCCCCTGTTTTCCCTCTCGCCGAGCGTCTCTGCAGCTGAGTAGCTGTGTACAGTGCATTCCTTTCATAAATATTTACACCCATTGGCCTTCGTCACATTTTATTGTCAGAAATCTATCAATATAATTTGAACCACTATAAGATCTGACCTGAAAACTCCGAAATCCAGATGTACAAAACTGACAGATACTGTAGCGCTAATAGCAGAAGGTAATTCTGCCAAGTACTGGAGCAGAGGATGAATACTTATTTACCCTAGAAATGCTTTCATAAATATCTACATTCTCTGTCTCCTTTATTAGGAACACCTAACAGTGAGTTTCAGTTAATGTTCACATGAAACATCAGAATAAAGAAAACGTCTGATCTATGTGAAGTTTGGTAGCCATGGCATGGTTGTTGGCTTGGGTTTTTTAGAAGCTGCTGATCTCCTACTGCAATTTTCACACAACAGGCTCTAAAAAAACATCTGAGGAGAATGACCAGAAAGTCGATAGAGACTAAAATCATCACTCTGTATAACGATGTTGAGCAGAAAAGCATCTTAGAATGCACAAAATATCAAAACAGGAGCAGAAGACCACGTCAGGTTCCTCTCCTGTCAGAGAAGAACATGAATCTGATGCTATCCTGAGCACAGAGTCATCCATAACTAAACAGATGAAGATGAAGATGAACAGATGAAGATCTTCAGCTGTCCAGTGTGGGTGAGTCTGTACTCAGCCTCTGGTTCCTGTTCTTGCCTGCAGGAGAGGAACCTGATGTGGTCTTCAGCTGTTGCATCTCATTCACCTGAAGGTTTGATGTGTCGTGCATTCTGAGATGCTTTTCTGCTCACCACAGTTATAAAGAGTGTTCATTTGAGATTCTATAGACATCAGAGCAGTCTGATCAGTCTCTTCTGATCTCTCTCATCAACAAGGTGCTTCAGGCTGCAGATCTTTACAGGATGCTTGTTGTTTTCCGCACCAGTCCGGAGATCATCAACTTCTGAAAAAGCTCACAGAGATCAGACTTTCTTGATTCTGATGTTTGATGTGAACATTATCTGAAGTACTTGACCTGCATGTGTATGAGTTTGAGTTTGTTTCGTGCTGCTGCTACATGATGGCTGAGTAGAGAACTGCACTGGTGGACAGGTGTTCCTAATAAAGTGGACTGTACTTATAAGAAAGCACACTGTGTTCTGTCATCTTGAACCCCTCTGAACTGGTTCTTCATGTGAAGTCTGCTGTTTGAGATCACACCATTTGCAGCTGCAGCTCCTGCTGACTGTTTCATTACAGATAAGCTGGAGTGTGAAGAACACACACACACACGTACACACACACATACATACACACACACACACACACACACACACACACACTGCCCTCGGAGTGCTGCGCTGCTCGCACATGCCCATGGTCCAGAACTTGCACAGTAACGAAGGCTGTGTCCCAAATCTACAACACACGTCTGTCTGGACTGCATGTTCCCTTAACTCAAAATCAAACCAACTCCTGAAAGGGTTCCTGAGATCCGAACTGCTTCGGTCAAGTCACCACTGGACATCTAGTTCTAAATCCCTGTCCCAAATCTCACTCTTGTGCACTATTCTACCCGTGTGGAGTGTAAATAGTGTGTGTGGTGTGTTCACACTAGAAGAAGAACCCGGATGGTTCACTTATATAAGTGTGGAACGTTGGACGCTTCAGGCACTCCAACGCTCTCTGCTTAGCTTACGTAGCACAAAAGTGGCGGAGCTCCCAGGCATTGACGCTGGATGAGAAAACGTTCCAAGATGACCGACGATACTCTGACGGATGAGACGTCTCGCAAAGCTCTCTGAAGATAGCACTGGTGTCTACTTCCTGTTAGCGAATAAACCTTCATAACGTTCATACCCTAGATGCTAGAGTGCAGTGTGTAAGTGTGTAGTGTGTCATTTGGGACATGGCTAAACGTTCCTGTTTTCTCAAAATCACTTCTGTGTTCGTTCACTGTTCTCATGCTACACAGTGTAGCTATCAGTGTGTGTGTCTGTGTGTGTATGGATAATCCACGATGTTGAGCTCATTAATGTACTAACGTACATTAATTTAGCAGAGTAAATTAAAACGTTTTAACATTCTCTCAGCTCTTCAGCCCTTTAACCCTGTAGGTTTGTAAATATTACAAACATTCTGTTGTCGATATTTTTTTAAGGAACTGTGAAGCAATAACTGAGTATCACTGAGCTGTTTCCAAACAAGAAATGTCTGTTTTTTGTCATCTGACCTTTTAAATAACTCGCATTGCTAAAGGAATGCTAACGTGCCTTTTAGCATCTGGGACGCAGCACCGTTGCTGCTTGGGTAATTAGCATGGATTAGAATAAATTAGCATTGTCAGATGGTTCTACACTTGAAGTAGATGTTTTGTGGTGGAAAATTCAGAGGTATGCACATCCTCTAGACAAATCACAGGCTAGCTAACAGGTTAATTAGCGCTCTGAGAGATTAGCGCCATGCTGTACTGTACGGTACACACTGTTAATCATCCTGGCTAAAGCCGGCCGCGTTACGCAGAGCCTTCATTGATAAAGCGCTGTGTTAAATGATGGTAGCTGATGGTGTTCCATAGCACCCTGATGCATAATGGGTAATAAAAGGACGAATAAAAGTGGTTTAAATTTTAATACCAGCTTTATTTCATGTACTTTAAAGTCAAAATACAGACATTTCTCTTCATCTACTTATTTACAGGACTATAAAAAAAAATAACCCACTTTATCACATCTTCTAAAACATTTCTTAGGAATTTCATAGGAATTGATTACACAAAAATATTGTTTATTGTCCATTTTTTTCTGGATTTTCTAAAACTAAACACACACACACACACACGGTCTGCTTTAGTTTCACTGAGTAACAGCACACGATCCTTGCTCGGCTAGTGCTAGTGTCTATTCTGTGCAAAAGAGCCGATGAAGGGATGGGAGAAGAAACGGGCGGAGCTGGGGGCGTGGTCATGTTCAGGGTGTGGGGGAATAGTGTCAGGAGAAGTGAAAAGTCTCAGGTGGAAGTGAGTCTCAAATATCAGGAACTGGAAAGAATCAGACTCATAAATAAATAAATAAACTGAAGACGTTAAAATAAATAACAATAATAAAGTGTTGTTTGTGTGTGTATGGATGTGTGTATATGTATGTGTGTGTGTGTGTGTGTGTGTGTGTATGAGTATGGTGAATGTCCTGACAGTATATGAGTGTAACTTTTCTGGCCACAAGCTTCAGAATGGTGAGCACTGCGCTCTGATTGGCTGTCAGCACTTCCTGAAGCTGTCCACTCTTCATCTCGAGGAACAGTGGAGATTTTATTTTTATTCTAAACTGATGGTGCGATTAGAAGAGTCGTGATCACCATGTTAAGGGGAAACGTATAAAAACAGGAAGAGGGTAGCTCTGAAAAAAACTCCATCAGATCTGAACAGCTGCCATGTTCACTAGAGTGTTTATTCTACACTGAGTCACAGGACATCTGGGGGACAACTCGTTACAGGACACACACACACACACATATATAAATATATATATATATATATATACACACATACATACACACACTTACATATACACACACACACATGTGCACACATTCCCACATTAACACACGCACATAACATATACACACTCACTCACAGCCTCACACATATACATAAAAACAAATACACACACACATGCTCACACACACACCGACGCGGACACGCGCTCACACACACATACATGCGCACACACACACATATGTATATATATATATATATATATATATATATATATATATATATATATACACACATCTACACTCATACACACTCAAATGCGCTCACAGATACACATAAACACATAGGCACACTCACTCACACATACACAAACATACATAACCATATATACACACAAACACACACACACACACAGATCAGCTACAGCACGTCTGTGGACTAAAGGAGGAAACCAGAGAAAACAGAGCAAACCCGGAAGCACAGGGAGAACATGTAAAAACACACACACACAGGGCAGAGGCAGGAATGGAACCCCCTGCAGGTGTGAGGTTAATAATCTACAGTGCCTCTGTAATTTATAAAGTTCTTCATCATTTTCCCGGTGTTAATTATTAGGCATTAATTAAATATTCAGGTAATCAGGTGGAGTCTCCGGTCAGAATTCCGATAAACCCGGAGATCGGAGCGTCAGAGGAAGTGGCGGTGCTGCTCACTGGATTTCAGATTCACAGCACAGCTCTGTTATTAAATTCCACTCGTGCTGTGACACACGACACACGCTCACTGACCCCAAGTGACCTCTCCAGACCAGCAGCTACTCATCTAATTGAAATTTACTGTTCCTCAGAGAGCCGTGTGTGTGTGTATGTGTGTATATGGTTATGTATATGTGTGTGAGTATAAGTGAGTGTAGGTGTGTGTCTATGTATGTATGCGTGTGCGTGTGTGTATGCGTGTGTGTGTGTGTGTGTGTATGCGTGTGTGTATGCGTGCGTGTGCGTGTTTAAACAGATTTTCTGGTGGTGACGAGAGAAAAATCCCATCAACGCACTATAATGTGATGGACTGCTAATTTGAAAAGCTGCGCTAGCTAGCTGCATTAGCGGGTTAACGCCACCAATATGTCAGATTAGCAAAAACCCTGAATGCTAATATTCCCGAATAGGCTTCCTGCAGTGGGATTTCATCAAATAAACTCATCCCCTACTGTCTAATATCCCCTACTGTCTAATATCCGGGGTTCAGTCCGACGAGCAAGGAACTTCTAAATTAGCCGTTTCCATGGTAACAAGTATCCATGACTTTGTATGAAGTTGTATGTAAATGATGTCATCCTTATGGTTTTCCGCATTTCTACTGCAGGAAACTAATCAGGAACTCCTGCTCTCTGACTCCGCCTCCAGGGTCGAGTGTGTTCCTCTTGTTAAAAATCCTCTTGTGCTAGGAGTAGACGGTGTGTGTGTGTGTGTGTGTGTGTGTGTGTATGTGTTTGTGTGTATGTGGCATGGTGCACACTGATACACACTTCAGACCGGAGAAAGGAACGCCGCGTGGGCAAGTGGAAGCGATTAGCAGATAGCACAGCTGATAGCATGCTAATGAGCTCACGCTAGCATCCAGGTAGATCCCAATCAGGAGAACTGCCTTCATCATCATCATCATCATCATTTCATGTATTTTATAATAAAATGTCTAACACTCGTCTTCTTGATTGTTATATCGTATAAAGTGATTCTCATTTTTTTATATATATATACACTACCAGTCAAAAGTTTGGACACACCTTTTAATTCAGTGTTTTTTGTTTAGGGATTTATTTTCTACATTCTCGAACAATACTGGAGATTTCAGAACTATGAAATAACACACATGGACTTCAGTAATCCATATGTAATGACAACAAAAACCAGTCAGTTGTTATTTTAAGACACGAAGGTCAGGTGTTCTGGAATAGTTCTTGCAAGAACAGTATTGTCAAGTGCATTTGCAAAACCCATCAAGCACCATGATGAAACTGGCTCACATGAAGACCATCCCAGTAAAGCAACACCAAAACTGACCTCTGCTGCAGAGGAGAAGTTCATTTAGTGACCAGCCTCAGAAATCACCAATTAACAGCACCTCAGATTAGAGGCGTTATGAAGGCTTTACAGAGCATCAGTAGCAGACATATCTCAATATCAACTGTTCAAAGGACATTATTGCGGATTTCGGCCGCCTTCAGCATTGTTTTACAATGTAGAAAGAAATAAACATCAGGAAAGACCATGGAATTAGAAGGTGTGTCCAAACTTTTGACTGGTAGTGTATATTAATAAACACACACTTATCCCCAGGTCCTGGAGTCACATTCATGGGCTGGAGGAGTTAATGGTTTAAAAAATAATATAGAGAAATAAAAAAGGGAATGAAAGAAGAAATAAAAAACAAAATGGCCAACATATGAAACGATGTGGACGAAACAAACCAAATTAGCTGCTACAAAAGACTTCACACACACACACACACACACAGATCTCATGAATTCATTTCCATCCTACTTCTAGATTTTCCAGAACTTCAGAATGTTAATCTGTATGTTTTGCCGCTCTTCTGTAGATGAAGTGTAACATTTAAAGTGCTCAGGAAATTTCCTTTTGAAACAGGAAGTCAGCTTAGCCAGCTCAGTAGCATGGCAGCATGTTTTATTATACCACTAGCATGTGCGCTGCAGCTTGCTAGCTACTAACTACACAATAAAACACTCTGTTACAGGAAAACAATCCAACCTCTGCTACTACGATGGTGATGATTTGCCTGTAACGGCACGTCCCCGAGGGATCCATTTCTAATCACTGCTAATTTGAAGAAAAAGAAAATCGACGACAAGTGACGCTTTTTATCCGTTGAGTCACATCTTATATTCTACCACAAAACAAGTTCCTGTTCTCACTTTCGCTACAGCAGCTAGAAACGTCTCTGTTCTGAAAGGTCCAGCTTCAGCTCTGACACTGGAGACTCCTTCCAGAAATACTCAATAAACATAAGAGAAGAAGAGAAGAGAAACTTCACAATATCAACAATTACACCTTTTTTTTGAAACATGGAAGTCCGTGTGAATGAGCCGTTTGGTTACTATAGAAACGATAAGGCGTCAGAAATGAAAGCTGCTATCGGCGGTTAATGGATAATCAATACTTTCTGACCAATCAGAGTGGAGGACTCGCCAGCGCTGTGGTGTTCTTTCGAGTGATAGCGTTTTGATTTCACGAGATGTTGAGATATATTTTCCTTTTTCTAACAAATTCATCGTTCTTTACTGGCTATAAACTGATCTAGGTGCGCGTCGAGGTAGTTGGTTGCTAGGTCATAATCGTTTCAAAAGATAAGAAAACGGATTCATGCGGAATTTCACGCCACCTAATAAAACAAGCTACGAATACTTTTAAGTTTATTCCCAAAACACACTTTCTCCAACCATCACAAATAAACACGATCCACAGCTGGAGTCTGGTGTTAGCTGTTAGCCATGATGCTAGCTGATCTCGATCTCAATCCAATCACGCTGGAGGAAAAAGGCACTAAATACCCAGCGGAGGCGATTTGTCCTTTCGCTTGTCCTGGAGCAGGGAAACTCTGTCAATTAATCCGACAGTCGGAGAAGCCAGGAGGGAGCGTCGTCTTCTCTCTCTCTCTCTCTCTCTCTCTCTCTTTCTTTCCCCTCTCTTTCTTTCTCTCTCTCAGCTGCCAGCCACGGACTAATTGGTTTCTGAGAGAGTCGGCTGGAGCATGTGGGGGAAACGACAAAGGTTTCAAGAGAGACAGTGGCGTTCATGGATGAGAGGATTCTGCTTGAAGCCCACGACGATTTCCCCGACGCTCGCCGGTTCCCGCTCCGCAGCACGGTCCAGTGTGTCTCCGATTGTCCCGAGTCAGTAGATAAGACTCTATCCTCAGGGTCTTGTTGTTCAAATGAACAGGAATGAAATGAAAAGGTTTTCTCTGTACATGTCACAGACGATAGCAGCACTAGACTCCTGTCTAAGGAGCACAGGTTGAGCTAGATATCAGTGCTACATTTCAGGGTTAGTCGTCCGTCTTGTTTGTGCGCTTCTACTGAAAATGGCGTTGTCTCACAAGGTCCTGTAGCCACGCCCAAATCTGAGCTTCCAAAGATCATGTCTTTTAAAATCCTTTTATCAGCATCTGAAACAAAAATATACCGAAATATATATCTATAAATCCTGTCGTGACATTGACACCTCGCACCTTCTGCTCCACCATGATTCTGGAAGTCTAATCAAGCAGGAGAAATCAGTAGGCAAGTCCGAACAGATGTTCTCCAGCATGTTCCTGTAGAAACACCTTCAGAGCTTTCCAGAAATCTCAAGAATAAATGAAATCTCTGGAACTCGGTCAAAACTTCCAGACAATCCCAATTCCAGACACTCTTGAGAAGATTCTACTGTGGACAACATAACTCTATAGAACTGTGTAAACTCCAGAATTCTCTTGAATTACATATCTTTTTTTTTCAGATCATTTCAGATGGATGGAATTCTATAAAACCCAGCACAATCTTCTAGAGAATCAAATCATTCATCCTAGAGAAACTATACAGCTTTATACAATGTTCCACTCTCCAGAACTCTCTAGAATTCTTCATTCTAGGCATTCTAGAATTTGGCAAATCTGAAACTGGCAAAACCTTAAACAGAACTCTCTAGAATATTCTGTCCTGGACAACATAACTTTATAACGTGTTCCACTCTGTAGAACTCTCTAGAAATCTGCATTCCACAAAGTTGGGGAGGAAGAAATCTTTTGAATCCTTTAATTTTTACTAGGAAGTGTTCTCTAGAATATTCTACTCTATACATCTCTACAAATTTCTCTAGAATTCTCCAGAATTTCCAGGCAATTGGGCAGACTGGAATTCTTTTCGCATTTTAGATGGATGGAACCCTCTGAAACTGGTAAAACCTTCAATTTTAGAAGATAGATCTCTCTAGAATATTCTGTTCTGGACAATGTAACTTTATAATGTGCTCCATGCTCTAGAACTTTCTAGAAATCTACATTCCATGTAGCTGGGAGAAAAAAATCTTTTTTCAAACTGCAAACTTTGCAATTTTAACATGGTACTCTGTGGAAGAGGTTCACGCTAGAGAAGTAAACTCTAGAATATTCTACTGTAGTCAGTGACTTCAGATTTCTCCGTAATTTTACAGACGTTCCAGGCATTAGAGTGTTCTGGAATTCCTTTTCATATTTCAGATGGATGAAACTCTCTGAAACTGTAAAACCTTAAGCAGAACTCTCTATACAGTTATTTTGTCCAGTACAGAATATTTTGTAGAGTTCTGTTTAAGGTTTTACAGTTCTGTTCCAGGCATTCAAGTGTTCTAAATTCTTTTTTTGCAATATACATGAATAGAACTTTGTAAAACCTTCAATTTTAGAGAACTAAAGTCTCTAAAACATTCTGCTGTGAACACCATAACTGTAAAATCATCCCCTCTCCATAATGCCATGGAATGCTCTAGAATTGTTCTGGAAGTCCACATTGTAGGCTATTGGGCTCTCTAAAGTGTGCGGAAGGTTTCACTCCACTCTAGAATATTCTGCTGTGAACAGTATAACTCTATACAACAGTCCACTTGCATGAATTGTAAGGAACTCTCTAGAACCCTCTTGTGTTCAACCTTCTTGGTGAACTGGGCTTTCTTCTAGAATCTTTGTATTTTAGCTTAATGGTACTCTTAGAAGCCTTGTAAAATCAGAGAACCTAAGGATTCCTATAATACTCTCTTTTTTTTTTAAATACTGGAAAGTGAGCTTTCTAGAATCCACCAAGATTCTGTAAAACCATTTAGAACATCATCATCCTCCAGGATGGAACTCTTTCCGACCTTTCAGCCCAGAGGATGGACCAATGTATAAAATTCCAAAATCTTCCATTTCAGAGAAGCAAAGGACCTATTCTCAAGGATCTACTGCTCTAAGGAATAAAAATGTTCAGTTCTTTTAAAGTCTTTAAAATGGAATGATGTAGTGAATGTAGAGACTAAAATTCTCTGGAATTTCTCTGGAAATCAGTAAAATCCTGGAGAATCTCTAAAGAAAATACTCTGAAACCTCCATAGCAGTATGGGGAACTCTTCAGGATGTCTTGAAAATGCAGTGCTCTTGGAGTTCTTAACCCAGGACTCTCCAGAACTCTCCAGAAACCTGAATTCTCCAAAACATTTCTGTTCAAAAAACTCATTGCAGCTTTTCCAATTTGAATCATCCCTTCTAAAGGACAACTAGTTCAGGAAATTCCAGTGAATGCTTTTGGTAGGATCCGAGAGTTGAAAGGAATCTTCATGTTTCTTGTGTGTAGAAGCCTCATCCTCATCACCTTTCTTATGCTGTGCATTCCTTCAGTGTTCCTGGCAGCTCCATGGCCTGAACGACAGTGTTGGGACCGTTCGCTCGGCGCCATTCGTCTGCCGAGTTCATAGATCTGCGTTTTAGGATCCGGTTGATGATGTCAGTGCAGGCTTTGCGGTACTGGTGCCGGAGCAGGGAGTAGACGAAGGGGTCACATGCTGCTTTACTGTAGGCCAGACACTTACACAGCACCCCCCAGTGCTGGTTTATAGGAACTGCAGGCCAAAGCTCCAGAAGCCTATGACAGACAAAAACAGGGAGATTTTAGCATTAAAATCAGCAGATTCCTGATAGGTTTAATGAAATTCTGTCATTTCTATTACTCATAATTTTTTTCAGCTGGTGCTCATCTGCTCCTACGCTGCATACTTCAGCGTTTCTCCTACCAGAACTCATCTTCTTATTAACAAACCCTCCCTGTGAGCAGGCAAACACTAGTACATGCAGTACAGGAGGAAGGAAAGATTTGAAAAACACTGGCCATTTTAGGTTCCACATCAGAACTAACAAGACAAGAATGATCCAGTGGGCGGTGGGCATGTCTTTGAGTGGGACAGAGGGGCATAATTGTTAGGGGTGTCAAAATTAATGGACAAGCCTTTATATAAACCCTTCAAAACAACCTGTACCATTGCATTTAAACCTGTCTCCTTGGAAACACTGCCTGTACCTTGACCATTTTTATAGTGCTCCATGTCATGAATCTACACAAAATACCCCCATGAAGATACCTCAATATGTTGTTGTTGTTCTTTTGGCTGCTCCCTCCCTATTCGGGGTCGACACAGCAGATCATTTGGTCCGCATGTTTCGATTTTTTGGCACAGGTTTTACGCTGGATGTCCTTCCTGATGCAACCCTCCCATTTTAGCCAGGCTTGGGACCGGTACTGAGAGTTAACTCTTCAGTGGCCGGATTAGCTCCCTGCCTGGGAATCGAATCAGGGCCACAGCAATGAAAGCCTGGGTTCCTGCCGCTGGACCACCAGGAGGCCCATGAGGATACCTCAATATAATTTACTAAATTATTTATGAATGAGTAACATAAATGTTTTCGAAGTTTGCCCTTTGTTGTGTAAGTTCAGAGGTCTTATAATCAGCTCAGTGGAACATCTGGTGTTCCATTTGAATTTGGTGACATGAATCCATCATGAAATCAACAGAATATGTTAATTCGAGGAAATCTGTGAGCAGGTAACAAGGGGATTAGTCAGAGAAGCAACAAAAAGGCTGAACATTAAGTTGTATTTATTTGTCCCATATACATTACTGCACAGTCAAATTCTTTCTTCACATATCCAATCCTTGAGAGTTGGGGTCAGAGTGCAGGGTCAGCCATGATACAGCGCCCCTGGAGCAGTGAGGGTTGGGGGCCTTGTGCAATGTGGCAGCTTGGCAGTGCTGGGGCTTGAACCTCCATCTTCCGGTCAAAGAAACAGAGCCTTAACCACTTGATCTACCACTGTTACTACCTCCACCATGCTTCACTGCAGAGACGTGTTCTCAGGGTGATAGTGGTGTTTGGTTTCTACCCAGATGTAGAAAAAGTTCAGCAAATTTCTAGAGAAGCAATTTTTTTGTCTGAAAATCCTTCTGAGGGAGCAAAGTGCACCCGCTTTACCCCACACCCTGTCACGGATTACTTTACTTCAGCATCACGTCACATTCTGCCTGTTTTTGGAAATAGGACATTGTTCAGGAACACAGTGTGTGTAAATATTTTTTGATTTCCCCCCAGTGTACGTCCTTAATTCCCCATTTCTTTGTTTCTCGTTTTAGTTGTCCTAGTTGCCTGTCTTCTGTTAGTTGATGATGGATCTGCCTGTGAGGACCGTGTCTCCTGGTGATATGACCATGATGACTGGAAATGCTTGAATAAACAGACTTTACAGCAATTACAGCACATCCTCTGATTCTGTAGTGTATCCTGATATTTAATGAATAAACCACAGCGGTATCACAAGGCTACCTCCAAGCTAGAGCTACGGACTGAATCCTAGGAATTAGATTTAAGCGGAAAAAAAAACCCACAGAGAAGATAAAATTGCATTCTCTCTCCTCACTCTCTCTCTCTCTCTCTCTCTCTCTCTCTCTCTTTCTCTTCTGTTTCCACTTATTAGAGTCACTTCCACTCGTTGTAACCACTTCGTCATTTTAGCTTTCCGAAGAGAAACTGAGAGACTGATCCGAGAGTCTGAACTCTTACAGTGACTCGTCTGGGTGAAGGCAATGCCTTGAGGTTTGGATGCAATCCAATTAAATTCCCTGTCATGTTTCCCGGTTGTGTTTTTTCCAGAGCAACTTATATTTTATCTCATTTTATACAACCTCACAATCAGTTGTATAACCCTTAAGAAGAAGCCTTTAATACACATCCATCACACATAGTTTTCTTCACATATCCCAGCTGAGCAAGTTGGGGTCAGAGCACAAAGGCAGCTATGATACAGCACCCCTACAGCAGAAACGGCCCTGCTCAATTGCCCAACAGTGGATCTTAGTGGTGCTGGGGCTCATACCCAGGTCCACCAATCAACAACCCAGTACCTTAACCACTTGAACCACCTAAACACTTAGCTACAACTTCTCCATATTGTTGCCAGGTCTATTTATAATCCTGATCATATTTAACATTCATTTCATCTCACTGGACGTCCTACATCTTTATTTTCTTCTAATCTTTTGGGCATCTTTGCTTTTTTTGCTTTTTTAAATCCATTCCCAGAGTAAAAATAGATTTAAAAAAATAAATAAATATGCAAATGTGTGTGTGGCAGTCTGGGGAAAACCCTTCGGTCAAAAACGTGACTATATATAGATCAGAACACTCTTTTGCGTGGCAGACATTTTGACAGCTGAGTTGTTTGTTCTCCATGTGGCACCACGTTCATCAGATATCGCACTCACGCTTGTGAGGATTTAGACATGTTTATTCAAGCTGTTCTTTATTAAAACTAGCTCCTTATACAACGTGATCTCTGCAGCTAGACACCTGACCAAAAACCTGTACACATTATTTCTGTGAAATACACTCTGAATACATATGATGTTTCATGTTTTCCTTCATTCAGCCACATCAGCATCCAATGGACCTTCACACACATTGGACCTACAGCTACAGCGGCTATAGATCGCTAAAATATATATATTTTTTAAAGTGCTATAGTTAGAGGTTCTAATAAAAAGAAAGAATTTTTATATTTTCTTATTTGTAAATGCCTCATATTATGCACTCTGTCATAGGGCTGTAATTCAGAGCAGACACACACACACACACACACATACACACACACACACACACACATACACACACACACATACACACACACATACACACACACATATACACACACACACACACACACATATACACACACACACATACACACACACACACACACATACACACACACACACACACACACACACATATACACACACACACACATACACACACACACACACACACACATACACACACACACACACACATACACATACACACACACACACATACACACACACACACATACACACACAAATACACACACACACACACATACACACACACATACACACACATACACATATACACACACACACATACACACACACACACACAGACACAGTTGAGGATGTTGAGAACACACATCTTTACTGTAAGACAGCCGCTGGCATTTATAAAATCTGCTCCTCATTATTTTATTAAAATCCTGAGCATCGAGTCTCTTCTCTGGAAATCTAATTAATGGCAACACACTCGCTGAACCATCAGAGACTGCTACACACACACACACACGAGCTTGCTCTAATTACAATACAGACATCCATCATATCATCTAAGGAAGACTGGGAGTTGGATAAAGAGAGCAAAGCTGTTAGCGCATTAGCATATCGCACACAGCAGTGCTGATGTATATCACAAACACAGTGAGGATGTGAGAAGTTCAGCCTCGGCACCGTGAACCTCCTTCTGCTTACTCATCCCTCAAATACAGATACACGCTCAGAATACCGACATCTCTGAATCCTGCATGGACTTCTTATAAATGATTTAATCCTTTAAACCTTTTAAACTATTTAATAGTACAGCCGGTGATCATGGCTAGGAGTTTTGGGACTCGTTTGATTGGGAAATCTCCAATGGATCACAGATGTAACTCCCACTGGACATTAGATTTGTATGAAACTAAACTGGTTTTCTGATTTGAAATAAAGTGAGTCTTACTAAGTTAGCATCTACTTAACCAATATATACCAAACGAAATGCATACCATTTAAAAAAACAAAACATTTTAATCTGGTACACTAGCAAACAGCATATATTTTGCTGCTTAGTTTTATAGAGACCAGTAAAACCAGTACAGTGGAACCTTGGCATAGGAATTTAACTGTCTCTGGAGGCGAGTTTTTAAGAAACGAATTTTCCCATAAATAATAATTAAAATGTAGATAATCCGTTCCAGCTCCCAAAAATATTCCCAATACAGAGTGTATGTAAACTGTATGGCTGCTTACAAAGAACTGACCCAAGCCAAGCATTCCATGTCAAGGCTCCTCACAGGAAGTCGTGCCACCAAGCTTGGGCTAAAAATAGAACGGACCGCCCACACCACCAATCTGTCAACAAAAAAACACCCAGAAAATCCCCTAGCTTTTGAAGGCATGCTGAAGGCAACATTAGTATCGTGGGTCGACTCTTTCCAAACAGCTTTCACTGACTGAAAAAAATTTGTAAAAACAAGTTTTAAACGGCTTCCAGACGTACGCACAACTTAGCCGGAGTTCGGTTCGGTTCATTCATATGCTGTCGCTTTTCTGATATTTTCAGGACAGAGTTGTTTACACTTCACAGGTTTTGTTGTCAAGGGGGTGAAAATGGAGAGCTGGTGAGGGTTAGGGCTGCTGAGAACTGGTACTTGGTTCATAGATCGTAATATATAACTGGATAAAATCTGGGTCGATGACCAGAAGATCAGGATTCAAGCTCCAGCTCTGCCAAGCTGCCACCACTGGGCCCTTGCACAAGGCCCCCAACCCACCCTGCTCCAAGGGCTGTATCATGGCCGACCCTGCGCTTTGACCCCAACCTCCAAGGATGGGATATGTGAAGAAAGAATTTCACTGTGCACTAATGTAAATGTGATAAATAAAGACAATTTAACTGTATAAATGTACCATTTAAAAAAAAAGAATGAAAAGAAAGAATTAAAATCATTTAAAAAATCATCTTGGTGTGCTAGAACACACTAGAAGTTGTTATTATAGCCACTTTTTATTCCTTAATTAGCATATATTTAATCATACTGCTTCAAAACTCTAAATACTCACACCACATGACAAGATGTCAGCTTCGACTTCCTGTTTAAACCTGGTTTGACCCCACAGTCATTTCCCCTCAAACTCAAGCTAGATGTTGATTAGAGCCCAGAGTAGAAATAATATGAAATTAAAGCTCATTGTGTTTAGCAGCCTCATTATAAATAATACATCAGCACTGATTTACCTCCTACTGTCTTCATTTCTGCCTCACAGGAACATTAAGAATATTGTTATTACGCTGGTACTGGTGATTGCAGGAGTCACTGTGCCTTATGAACGTAGTGATTGACAGCACAAGGTGGGGAAAAAAAGTCATATCTCCTTGGCTGACTTCCACAAAGCCGGTAACGCATGCGCATTCGCTCCGTGAGCCAACGGCAATTAGCCTTTTGTGCACTTTAATTGAATCGCCTTTTATGTTTCCTGAAATGACAGTGTGATTAGTAATGGAAGGGAACAGTCAGGTTAGAAAGGAGCTAGAAGAATTAAATCCAGGGTATAAAAATGAACAAAAAAGATTCTGCCATCTCTATTTTTCTTCTGTTTCTTACAGAGTCACGTTTCTGACTGATGGAATCTTCAGATAATCACCAGGCCGAGAAAACGAATCACCTCCTAAAAAATATTCCCACGCTTATTTATTTCCCCCTTTAATAACGACATACGTTTAATTATCCATTTAATAAACCTTTCTGATTAATGCTGATTTAATATCACAGGCTCAAGATCAGGCTGAGGTTAAGATCAGAGGAGTGAAGAGATAGATAGATAGATAGATAGATAGATAGATAGATAGATAGATAGATAGATAGATAGATAGATAGATAGATAGATAGATAGATAGATAGATAGATAGATAGATAGATAGATAGACTGAGACAGGTAGATAGATAGATTGATAGACAGAGCTACGGACAGAGAGACAGAGAGACAGATAGACAGACAGACAGACAGATAGATAGATAGATAGATAGATAGATAGATAGATAGATAGATAGACAGACAGACAGACAGACAGACAGACAGATAGATAGATAGATAGATAGATAGATAGATAGATAGATAGATAGATAGATAGATAGATAGATAGATAGACAGGTAGATGGATGGATAGACAGATAGACAGACACTTTATTCATCCCGATGGGAAATTTACATAAGGAGAAAAAAAAATAATGTGAGTAGAATATATCAAAACTGCAGACACTGTAAATGCAGGAGCAGCGTCAGATCCTCTATCACAAGGTCAGCTTGTGTGTGTGTGTGTGTGTGTGTGTGTGTGTGTGCGTGCGTGTGTGTGTGCGTGCGTGTGTGTGTGTGTGTGTGTGTAAGCAGTTCATTGGACCGTTCCCCTGGGACTGGGGCTGTAGGAAGCAGTAAAACACCTCTGATAAACACTTATCTGTGACCTTGTGGCTTTTCAGTGACACGCTTTCTTAACCATATCGAGCCTTCTTGTTTTTTTTTCCTGCACAGATTACCCCTGACGCTGATTAGATTCAGGATTAATGGGTGTTCTGCATTAAGAGCCAATTTTTGTGCTTAGTGAAGTACAGAGATCTGGACACGTCTCTGGTACGAGGTGATTGTCAGTAATGCAACACACCAAAAAACCTTCACGATATCTTTATAGTGGGCTTTTTTCCTAATCCTAAAGACTGTGCCTCTATAGGAGACGTAT
Organism: Hemibagrus wyckioides; assembly: GCF_019097595.1. Taxonomy (NCBI): domain Eukaryota; kingdom Metazoa; phylum Chordata; class Actinopteri; order Siluriformes; family Bagridae; genus Hemibagrus; species Hemibagrus wyckioides. The sequence continues at coordinate 2,255,547 of NC_080722.1, read as the reverse complement.
CTGGGTGTCGAGACTGCCTGAATAATCTTTATTTAAAACAGAATTAAATCCCAGTTCTAATTCTAGTTCCCTTTTCTCAGAATGCAGTGATTCACTTCAGCGAGCACTGAGCACTGAGACCCTCCCGAATCTAATACACACCCCCTTCCTTCATTTTTAAAGCTTGTTCTCACTGACGCTGCTCTGATGTGTCCTTCAGGTTCTCTATTAAAGATAATACCTTAACGACACACTTAACAGCAAACCACACACCGACACACTGACTGATTAACACCACAGTAACCCGGTTACACACACACACACTTTAGTTTAATTCATCATTAGTTTGGTCCTCATCTCATCCTCCTAGTTATTCTAGTAATTCTAGGAAAGCTCGTGGAAGCTGGTCAGAAGCTCATGGAGAGTGTGACTGACGCTCCTAGGAGCTCCATTAAGACTCTGAGGTGAAGAATGTGAACGCTTTTGATACACATTATTATTTAGACGCAGATGTTAAACAAATGGACGAGAACCGAGATTTCACGGTTCAGTTATCGGTGAAGGATTCATGGATTTGTCAAAATGGACTGAAATAAAGCAAGCGTTCTGATTGGTTGCTCACCAAACAGCGTCCTTCAGACAGGAACGTCAGTGTCAATAAATAAATAAATACAGCAGCTCTTCTAATTCATCAGCTTTATCCTAGGGTGAAACCTTTCAATTCTAGTGGGTGTGGTCTCTTCCTGGTAGACTCCGCCCCCATCCACAGTGTATATCCTTTCACTACACTTTTCTTCATTAGATATTTTATATAGTTATGGGTTGTTTTTTTTTGTTTTGTTTTGTTTTGACAGAATTGACATGATGAGGCATAGTGAAGATCCTGAACCGAACCAAACCATCCCTGAACCGTTTGTCAGTGTGTGTGTCTCAGAAAATGCTGGAAAGATGTAGAAAAATCTAGACTATATATATGTACATATATTTTTTGGTTCCTGTATAAAATGGATCATTATTCGAGACAATAATCAGTGTCATTTTTAGATTCATGTATTTTACAGATATTAGTGCACTCTTTAATGAGTGTGTGTGTGTGTGTCTTACCTTGTGATTACATAGGGTGCGAAGCAAAGCACAAAAGTGCCAATGAATGTGCTGATCTTTCTGGCTGCTCGCTGCCGTCGCCTCCTCTGTTCCTCCAGGCATCGCTGTCGAACGCTGCAACACCAGACAAGTGTTAGTGTGTGTGTGTGTGTGTTTGTGTGTGTGTGTGTGTGTGTGGTGGCGATCAGGGTGTATTGTGCTCTGGGGTTTTCTTTAGGTAAGGTTACGTGTAAAATATGATTCATACATCCCCTGAAATTTAAAAGAAGCGTATACATGTTAATATTAATGAGAGAGATATTAATCAATATGTTCAAGCCTCTTAGTCGGAGTTGGTGATGCTGAAATCTATCATATCATATTGTTTTTGCATGAATGACCAGACGAGACGAATGTACAGTAGGGATTTTAAACCAAGCTGCAAACTGTGCATGAGGAGGAACTTCAATACGAGTAACCTGGTGAAGCATCTTCCTGGTGTTTAAACAGTGTGATGAATAGAGAGCATGGATACCTGAGAGTAAAGAGCATGGACCTTAAAAAAATCAGCGTGAGGTGCTGTGAAATGCGAGTGTGAAACCTAAAGAGTGACGCGAGCATGCAGAGAAAAACGTACCATGCGAGCACTTCACTTCAGCGAGCACTGAGCACCAAGACGTTCCCCAGTCTAATACACATCATCATCAATCCCTGAGCTCACTGATGCTGCTCTGCTGTGTCCATCAGCTTCTCTGTTAAAAATGAACGCTTAACAACACACTGACTGATTAATCCCACAGCAAATCGTGTCCTCACTTCAGTATCGACCAGCAGACAAAAACATGTCCGAGTGAAAAAGGTCTCCGAGTGTCCGTGTTCGTCGTTAAACCGTCTCGGCCGTGAAGCTTTCCGACAGGTTTATGCAGTATTGCTGCCTTAAATAAATAATAGATATGTTGGACTCCGGCATTCTGGAAGCAGAGATGCTTTTTAAAGCCTGTGTGCTGGAGGTGAAAGCGTGAAGGCTGATATTGTGTGCAGCTCTTCTCCTTTCCCCTCAGGTCTCTGACCTCATCAAGAAAAGCCATTTTAACGGGTCCTCAAATGCCGGCCATGAAAAAGTGCTCTGGAGTGAGATATGGGTGAACAGATGCTGCACTCTTTCACTGCTCCAGATAAACATCTAAACAACCCTTTTATACTCGTTCTATGATTACAGAGATTTGTGTTTGTTTTGCTGGATATGGAAATGAGGAGTCTGTCCATCCAGGCATCCATCCATTTTCACTAGCGCTTATCCTACACAGAGTCGTCTAGAGTTGGAGGACTGGAGGAACCTGGAGTAAATCTCTGAGCTCAAAGGCAGTGAGACATCTTACACACAATTCAGAGACGTCACTCAGACTACTACACATGTCTTTGAACTGGAGGAAGAAACCCTAGAACATGGAGAAAACCCCAGAAGAACTCCACCCACATAAAACAGGAGCAGGAATCTAACCCCACTCCCCAAACCCCTCTCTAGTGTTTTAATTCACTTCATCACTTTAAGCACAATCACGCTGTCCAGTGTAAACCTCACATAAAAGTCACATGTAATGTTTCACATATATTTATAAGTAGTGTATGACTTTTTTTTCCACTCAATTTGTTTATTTTAATAAATTGTGCATGTTGTGGATTTTACTGTACAGTAAGTTCACACATTTTCCAAGATCTTCCACTACACTGCTGGAATAAAACGGGTTCATGGGAGGGTTCATGGATGTTAATGTAGTTTTAACATTTTGGCAGCGATGTGCGCGTGCCCCTTACCTGGGGTGAATGTCCACGAGCAGCACGAGGGTCTGCATGGTGATCACGTCAATGCGCTTGCAGTGGAAGCGCGCGACTCGGAGTACTTTGAGGTAGGCGACGCACAGCACCACGAGCGACAGCAGGAAAGTGAGCGCGTGGAAGGCCACCGTGAACCCGGCGAACGGTACGCTGGAGGAGGAGGAGGAGGAGGAGGAGGAGGCGGCACGCAGCGTGCACGACGCGTAGAGGCTGTGGTAGCCGAGCCAGGAGAGGCACGCTGCGGCCGCCGCGAAGCACGCGGAGTGCGCCCACGCGTAGGCGAGCGCCAGCGCAGCGTCCCGGTGGCGCATCCTGGAGCGGTAGCTGAGCGGGAAGACCACCGCCATCCAGCCGTCCACGCTGAGAGCGGCCACGGTGAGCATGGCGTTGGCGCTCAGAAAAGTCTCGAGGAAGGCGGCGGCGCGACACAGCCCGTTGCCTCCCGGTTGCGCGTGGCCTGCGAGCGCCAGCAGCGTTAGAGGCATGTTGGTGACGGTGAGCAGCAGGTTGCACGTGGCCAGGTTGAGCGTGAAAAGGCCCGCCGCGCGTTTCCTGATCTCGGGGCTGCACGCGAAGCAGATCAGCACGAGCGCGTTGGACAGCAACGAAACCGCGAGGACAGCGAGCACCGCGATGCACGCGAGCACGTCTGCCAAGTGCATGGCGCCGCTCACAAGTCAGAAGTGCAGGGGATGCTTTTCACTGCGGTGATGGCATGTTTTAACTGGCACGAGACTGGCATCACAGTGCTCAGTGATCTCATCACGCATCGTAGCTGGCATCCTGCATGTTGTTGGATTGCGTGTCACAGAACGGCATCAAACTCTTCACTGTAAAATGCAGACCTCTCACAATGGCGTCACGCTGTGCATTACAGAATGGCATGCAACTTTTCACTGCACAGTGGCATCACCCGGGATGACGTCACACTGCTCGTTAAAAAGCAACTTTACACTCTTCACTCCCGAGTCTAGGCATCATGCAGGATGGCATCAATCACACACTCCTTTTCACCCAGACTTCATGGCAGTGGCAGCACGCTCTTCTTCATCACGCTTTTCACGCGCTTCCACGGCATGATGATGGGTTTAGGTTTAAGCTCAAAGGAAGTCATGACGCTGTCTTCACCACGCGCGTGCATCTGCGGAGCATCTCTTCTTTTCTCTTCCTCTCCATCAACTTATCCATCATAAAGACTTATACACTTAGAAGGCTTTGTATTTACTCCATCATGCTTCTTTTTTTCGTTTATAAAGAGTTCCCCGTGCATGTACTCGTCCGTCACGTGAATCTACAAGCCTGGGCACTTTTCTTTCATTTACCACCGGTCAGTGATGCGCGTGCGGTTTGTAGCAAAATATTCCCAAATGTTGGTCAGACATCAGTTTAAATCCGCAGTCCAGTCGGTTTCTTTTTGGAGATGAATAAATGCCTGTGATTTTTCCTCCTCACGTGTATCTGCGTTGTTCCGGCGATCTTCGCGTGTGGAGGAGATGAAGCGCGAGCGCACAGAGCTCACTGATGCACGCGCTCAAACACTCCCGTTAGTGATGATGGGGGAATCGTAAAAGAATCGGTTCTTTTCTTTTGTGAACGACTCCTTTAGAAGAGTCAATCGTTTTAACCTCAACCGAATCGTACGTTTGTGTTATTATTATTATTATTATTATTGAAAATATTGTAGTTTTTTAAGATTTCTTGTTTTATTATAATAAAAGTCTACATATAAACACGCGACATCAAGGGGGCAATTGTTTGTTTGTTTTGTTTGTTTAAGCTTTTGTCGCATTTCTAACACTAAATTAGTTTTATTTTTACAAAATAACATAAAATAACACAAATACACACAAATGCATTAACATTAAATGTCATATGTGATAAGTCTGGAAAAATATGTTGTTAATAAATAAAACCAAGCGTGAAAATAAATGAATCGTTTAAACAAAGGAATCAAATGTGAATCAGGTGAATCATGAAGCGATGTGTGAAAAGAATCGCGCGTGAAAGTAAATGAATCACTTGTTGTTGTTTTAATGAATAAATAAAAAAACATCACGTGTGGAAATAAATGAATCATTAAAACACTGCATAATACATATAATGCAAAATAAACGAATCCTGTGAACAAACAAAGATCACAAATGAATCATTTGCAAAAATGAATCAGAATCATAATGAACTGTGAAAGCGGTAGATGTGGAAATAAACATCATGCTATAAATAAAGGTTATAAATAATATTTTTTAAAAACGTGTATAATATACATTTCTATAGATAACATTGATGCTATGGAATCAGGTGGAAATGAAATTCACGGCTTCTCTGTAAAGTATAGAAATGTCCTGAATCTTCCTGCAGACAATGACGCCATGTTTCCTTCTCTAAACATCTTTTAACCCGAGCTCGTATCTGCTACAGACCCAGGCTTCAGTGAAAAATCAGCTTTAAAAAGCACTTCACATTAATAGCTAAACGAAAATAACAGGCGGTGGGATTGTTGTTGAATTTCTTCCAGCGTCCCCTGCCAGGACCACTTGGCTCTGCTCTGTGAGAAAAAGACACTCGACACCACAAAGACACGAGGGCAGGACACACGAGCACACACACAAATAAACACAACTGTACAAAACCAGCATTATGCTACACAACACTTTTAACAATACTCACCTTTTTATGTTTTAATATTCTACACGTTTACAGTAGTCACGTGACTCCAGTACTCCATTACTGCTACATAAAAGCAACGATATATTGCCTCACTAGCTTTACTCAAAGTGATCAGTCTTATTTGTAAGGATTTTATCCAAACAACACTCACCTTCAGACCCTATAATTAAAACAATAAATGTTTATTTGCTGTCGTTTTTATGTTCACCAATTAACAAAGCTCTATAGCAACCGAAACTAGCATGTAACCTGCATTAGTTACATTGCCAAAAGTATTGGGACACCCCTCCATCATTGAGTTCAGGTGTTGTTTTTCAGGGGTTGGACTCGGCCCCTTAGTTCCAGTGAAAGGAACTCTTAATGCTTCGGCTTCATACCAAGACATTTTGGACAATTTCATGCTCTTTGTGGGAACAGTTTGGGTCCGACCCCTTCCTGTTCCAACATGACTACACACCAGTGACCAAAGCAAGGTCCATAAAGACATGGATGAGTGAGTTTGGTGTGGAGGAACTTGACTGTGTCCTGACCTCAACCCCATAGAACACCTTTGGGATGAATTAGAGTGGAGACTGTGAGCCAGACCTTCTCGTCCAACATCAGTGCCTGACCTCACAAATGCGCTTCTAGAGGAACGGTCAAAAATTCCCATAAACACATTCATAAACCTTGTGAACAGCCTTCCCAGAAGAGTTGAAGCTGTTCTAGCTGCAAAGGGCAGGACAACTCCATATTACATTCATGTGCATGTAAAGGCAGACGTCCCAGTTTTGGCCTGGCTCGCAGTCTCCACTCTAATTCATCCCAAAGGTGTTCTATGGGGTTGAGGTCAGGACTCTGTGCAGGCCAGTCAAGTTCCTCCACACCAAACTCACTCATCCATGTCTTTATGGACCTTGCTTTGGTCACTGGTGTGCAGTCATGTTGGAACAGGAAGGGGTCATCCCCAAACTGTTCCCACAAAGAGCATGAAATTGTCCAAAATGTCTTGGTATGAAGCTGAAGCATTAAGAGTTCCTTTCACTGGAACTAAGGGGTCGAGCCCAACCCCTGAAACACAACACCTGAACTCAATGATTTTAAGTGGTGTCCCAATACTTTTGACAATATAGTGTACATTAGCTAGATTTGAATGACTTTAGATGATCCACAAACAAAAAATGTGACTATGTTGTGGAACATCCATGAAGCAAATTAGTTCCTGTTCTTACTCACGTTATAGTTACCACAAGGTTTACTAAGAAACTATGAAGCAAAGTGTGAACTGTCATCAAGTTACAAAGCACTGACACTGGAGACTGCTTCCATCGATGAAAAATAAAAATATTTCTCCTCATAGATCTCTAGCTGTTGCTATAGAAATGATAACGTATCAGAACAACCTTCTGACCAATCAGAATGGAGAACTCATCAGCCTGGAAATGCTTTTTTTTATAAGAATCTTATCTTTCAGCAGTGTCACAGATCTATAAGTTGGGATAAGAGTAAACTCCGAGCTGGGAATGCTGGGTGGGCTTGGGAATTTTCTTTTCTTTTCATGTGTATTCGGTGAAAAAACAGCACCAGTGACCCTTCCTGCATAAGCGAGTGCCCCAGTGAGTCCATACGTTACCAAAGTGGCCTCAGCTACATGCCAGAGTGACTCATGAGATTTTCCCACAGCCCAAGATAACCGGGTCAGCCCAGTGTAGCCTTTCCCATAATTCCCTCTCGCTTCCCAGAATGCACTAATCATGGGTGAGTCCAGACAGTCTGGAATGGCAGCTAATACATCTGATACTGTAATTCTTCAACAACTTAGGTTGGGGGTTTAGAGAGAGGGGGAGAAAGAGAGAAAGAGAAAGAGAGGAACAGAGAGAGAAAACTTTCCTCTACTTCTTTTACAATATGTGTATTATATATAAACGTACATTATAATCACAGCTCTGTCCAATTCTGGATTCTGATTGGTCAGATGTTGTTGATTAAGCTGATGATGGTCATGATGGTCATGATGATGATAATGATGATGATGGTGGTGATGACAGTGGTGATGATGATGAAGGTTATGATGAAGATGATACAAGTACTGAAGAAGATGATGATGATGTGGTCAGATGGTGTTGATTAAGTTATATTAACATGCTCGTTATAATTCGTTGCCGTTTCTGTAGTAACAGCTTGTTCAGAGGGACGTACCACATAAACAGATAAAAATCGTTGCTATGGTGACGTTTGATCGAGGAGTCATGGAAGGAGTGTCCAGTGTCAGTGATGAAGGTGATGATGATGGTGATGATGATGATGATGGCGGTGGAGATGATGATGGTGATGATGGTGGTGATGATGAAGGTGTTGGTAGTGATGATGAAGGTGATGGTGATGAAGATGATGATGCTGCTGCTCATGGTGGTGGTGATGATGATGATGTTGTTGATGATGGCGGTGGAGATGATGGTGGTGATGATGAAGGTGATGATGATGATGATGATGGTGATGGTGGTGGTGATGATGAAGGTGATGTTGATGATGATGAAGGTGTTGATGGTGATGATGATGCTGATGATGACGGTGGAGATGATGGTGGTGATGATGGTGTTGGTGGTGATGAAGATGATGGTGGTGGTGATGATGAAGGTGATGTTGATGATGATGAAGGTGTTGATGGTGATGATGATGATGATGTTGATGATGGTGGTGGTGATGAAGGTGATGGTGATGATGAAGGTGTTGATGATGGTGATGACGATGATGATGATAATGTGGTCAGATGATGTTGATTAAGTTGATGACGGTCATGATAAAGATGATGATGATGATGTCGCGTTTTCTATCCTCTTCAGGACACAGGAGTTTAGTAGCTGCTTCGATGCAAGTGAGGAAGGAAGGAATTAGTCTTATAAGAACTTTAAATGTACCTATAAAGGGATTAAAAACTAAATAGTAGATGTACAATCTTCTGCAAATTGCTATGAGAAATAAAACACTTCAGATGTTCTGTTACAGGAAGCTCGTTAATGTCAGTATATTAAGAGTGACTCCTCTTCATCACACTAGTTATCGGTTATTAATTGTTGGTTATTAATAATCATCGATTATTTTCCTTCAACAGCACGACGCTGCACTGAGAGTTTTCCTCCTGACTCTAGTGTAGAATATGAGCCGTGTCTGACATGTAGAGTGCGAGGATGAGGATTAACAGAGATGAGTGTTTCCCACATTAATCATCACCCTGATCATTTCTCATCCTCATGAGCTCCTGATGATTAATAATTATCCTCCTCATACATAGTAATAAACCTCTACAGCACCACACATCACATCACACCAGAGCTTCAGCCTGATGAAAGAAAACCTGGACTCATCAAAGTCTCAGCTGCATTTATTTATCTCTCAACATGAAGCTCAGGTTCTGATGATGATGATGATGATGATGATGAAGGTTCTGATTGTGTTGGTGGTGATGACGATGCTGACGATGGTGATGATGATAAATGTTGTGATGATGAAGATGATGGTGATGATGACGAGGGTTATGATGGTGTTGGTGATGATGCTGACGATGATTATGGTGATGGTGATGATGCAGGTTATGATGATGATGATGATGATGAAGGTGATGATGATGATCTCCAGTTGATCTCCAGTCAGGGTATAAATCTGATCCTAAAGCATGTACTGAGATAAAGTTCAGTGAAGAATTTTGCCAGTGTTTGATGTGCATCATATCTACTACGGGTTCCTCTGGTTCCTCTCAGAAGGGTATAGTTTTATTGTTTCACAAGCAATTTTCGAATTTGGAAACCTCAAAGCAAGAGTGGAAAACACTCCAGCTTCTTAAATTCTTTACTACTTTTAAGTATGTCATCTTTTTAAACATGATCTATAGGTTCACTTCTATAGTGTCATGTCTGTGTTCACCCCTCAGTGCACGCTGTAATGGTATAGTCCATCACTTTATATATTTATATATCTTTATAAACCAGTTCCAGAGTTGTTCTCATTATCCGATTGCTAATTTTTGCAATCACAAAATTGACTTTGGAGATCACCATAAAGCAGGATGGGTCAAATGTTAACAAAATGAATAGTGTCGTGTTCCTCCAGACGGAACTAAACATTATTAGCTGTAAACAAAAAAAACAGGAGGTAATCTGTTGTGTAATTGACTCGGGTGAGAAGAACAGCAGTGACAAGGCTGATCCAGATGGAAATAAAACCACAGAGGAGAACGTGCAGATGATGGAATTCCTCCGGCGCAGCATGTTAATCTAATCCTCTCTGAAAAAGGGATGTAGCGTAGTCAATTTTCAGGCACTACAAGTGTGTTAAAGCAGCGTAGCTTTTATTAGCCGTAATCCACAGCGAGGGACGAGCGTCAGACACCAGAAGATCAAGATCCAGACACCAGAACAGCTGAAGAAACAAATGGTTCAGCAATCCTGGAATTGTGAAAAGACTTTCCAGAGCTAGAACAGTGTTCACGGAGGAAGGAACACACGGTTAGTGAAGATCAAACATGTGGAGAACAACAAGGAAGATTCTTCCACCAGTTTAAATGGTGTGGAGGGCAGATATTCAGTCCCCCAGGCAACTGGAGCTGTCTGTCTGTCTGTCTATCTATCTATCTATCTATCTATCTATCTATCTATCTATCTATCTATCTATCTATCTATCTGTCTGTCTGTCTGTATGTCTGTCTGCTGCCTGCTTGCCTGCCTGACTGTCTGTATTCTAATGCCAGCTTGTGGTTTTGACGTTGATTGACAGGTCAGGTCCTGAATGCGGTCTGGGGGAAGAGAAATTGTGACTGCTCTCTGACATCAGGACCAGCTCAGGAGAAGAACTGTTTAATTTAGTGATGTTTATGTGGAATCTAAAGACCTGCACTAAATAAGGACAAGATTAATTAAAAAAATATGATATTGAGTTGAGAGACAGGAAAGATGAGGAGAACATTTAGAAAAAGAGAGAGAGAGAGAGAGAGAGAGAGAGAGAGAGAG